>NC_092733.1:9487953-9637953 GCF_047496885.1 Scyliorhinus torazame | reverse complement strand
CCCTATGCCTCTTCCTCTGGCTGCCCTTTGACCATTGGCCAAAGGAGGCCTGGGAGAAGAGAACCTGCCCGTTCAGAGTCCAGTTGCAATGGCGCTGCAATGGACAAGGCTCCATGTTGACCACCCTCCTCTACTGTAGCAAAACCTGGACTGCCCGGCGATGCCAGTTAAGACGCTTGAGAGCCTACATCAGCGGAGCTTATGTCCAATCTTGGGGACCAAATTGGAGGACTACAGGCCCAATGCTGGCACAAAATGCTCGCATGCAAGTTCAGCAGGTCATTGGGAAGGCAATTGGAATGTTGGCCTTTACCTCAAAGGGGATGGAGTATAAAAATAGGGAAGTCTTACTAAAACTAAACAAGGCACTAGTTAGACCACACCTGGAATACCATGAACAGTTTTGGTCCCCTTATCCAAAAGATATACTGACATTGGAGGCAGTCCAGAGAAGGTTCACTAGGTTGATCCCAGTTATGGAGGGAGGTTCTTATGGGGAGAGGCCTGTACTCATTGGAGTTTAGAAGAATGAGAGGCGGCCTTATTGAGACATATCGGATTCTCAGGGGGTTTGACAGGGGCGATGCTGAGAGGATGTTTCTCCTTGTGGAAGAGTCTAGGACCTGTAGCCAGTTAAAATGGCTATCTCCCGATTTAGAATGGCCAACCCCGATTTAAAATGGCGAACGGAAAAGGCTGATGGGAAAATCAGCCAACAGGACTAAAACAAGCAGCTGCAGGTAAAACTGTGTATTCGCCTCTAGGAAGGCCAGACAAGATCGATACCTGCAGCCATCAGCACAACAAAACACCAGCCATCTGCATCCCCGGGAACAATGTGCAACAATTTAGACACAAAGCCAACCCAGACTTTTCGGCGCCAACAGGAGCCTACACAAAGGGAGGTGAACGATCACCCCAAAACCGCCCATCGATCAAGGAATCGCCCCAGCATTGGAGAATATCGAACCAAGTGATTGGGACAAAGTCCAATCACTTGGAACCAGGTACC
Organism: Scyliorhinus torazame; assembly: GCF_047496885.1. NCBI lineage: Eukaryota > Metazoa > Chordata > Chondrichthyes > Carcharhiniformes > Scyliorhinidae > Scyliorhinus > Scyliorhinus torazame. Next base: position 9,636,941 of record NC_092733.1, on the reverse strand, counting down.
CAAAAGGCGGGAAGCCCCTGGGGACTATAAGTATAGAGTCCAAGTTCAAATCGACCCTTCTCCTCTCTGCCACCCTTCTGCAACCCCTTCTCCTCTCTGCCACCCTCCTGCGACCCTTCTGCTGACCTTCTGCAACAGCTGCTCAAATCGTAAGTCTTACTTCAACGCTCGCTACGAGATAGGCGCTCCTAGCTATCGATCTGTACCAGCTTCAATCCCGCAGGCTCAGAACCCAAACGAAAGGCCATTCGTTTCCCTGACCTGGTGGACCATTTCCAAGTTAAATATTGGCCTGTTAGTTATAGGAAGTAGCTTAGACGTAGAATTTATGCATGAGTAGTGATTACTGTATATAATAAATGTGCGTTGATTTAACTCTTACTAAGCGGTGTGTTGGATTATTGATCATTACTCGGACTTGAACCACGTGCCGGTATCAGAAAGATACCTGGCGACGCAAGAGCAAAGGTGATAAAACAGAGCAATTAAACTAAGGCTAAAGTTAGCAGCAACAGACCAGAGGGCACAATCTCAGGGTCAGGGGTCACCCATTTCAGAGTGACATAAGGAGGAATTTGTTCTCTCAGAGGGGAGTGAACCTGTGGAATTCTTTCCCGCAGAGAGCTGTAGAGGACGGGTCGTTAAGCATGTTCAAGGCTGAGATAGATTTTTAATCAGCGAGGGAATCGAGGGTTAGGGGATAAGGTGGGAAAGTGGAGTTGAGGATTATCACATCAGATCAGTCATGATCTCATTGGATGGCGGAGCAGATTGGATGGGCCGAATGGTTCACTTCTGCTCTTATGACTTATGGTCTTCTGGTTATGAAGCTGTGTCTACCAGCTCCTCTTTGCTCCTACGGAATCAACTCTGATGATTCTATTAACACCTGGTAACCTTGGCAGTGCCATTTACCATTGGCAAGGTAGGAGGGCCTGAACGGGAAGAGGTGCCAGCAGGCCCCCTGAGGGTTTCGGTGGGAAGAATAAAGCCACATAGGAACAGGAGTAGACCATTCAGCCCCTCGAGCCTGTCCTGCCATTCAATGAGAACATGGCTGATCTGTGACCTAAGTCCATATACCTGCCTTTGGCATATGTCGCTTAATATCTTTGATTAACAAAAATCTATGTATCTCGGAGTTAAAATTAACAACTGTTCTAACTTCACCTACTGTTTGTGGGAGAGAGTTTCAAACCTCTACCACCCTTTGAGTGAAGAAGTTCTTCCGAACATCTCTCCTAAGTGGTCTCGCCCTAATGTTTAGACTACGTCCCCTAGTTTTAGAACCTCCACCCAATGGGAATAGTTTATCTTTGTCTACTCTGTCTTTTCCTGTTAATACATTGAAGACTTCGATCAGATCACCCTTTAACCCTCTAAATTTTTGCAAAAACAGGCCTAATTTGAGTAATCTCTCCTCGTAACTCAACTCCTGTAATCCAGGTATCATTTTTGTCAACCCACGTTGCACTCCCTCCAAGGCCAAAATATCCTTCCTAAGGTGTGGTGCCTAGAATTTATGTCCCCTTGTAATGGGGTGTTCCACCCGGGGAAAAAGTCTCAAAGGGCCGAATGGCCTCCTTCTGCACTGTAAATTCAATGATAATCTATGATTAATCTAGGACAAAGGTTCGGCACAACATCGTGGGCCGAAGGGCCTGTTCTGTGCTGTATTTTCTATGTTCTATGTTCAACCTGTTGGCACGTCAGCAGATGGGTCACCAAATTGGTCCAAAGGTATGTTTTAAGGAATATCATAGAGGCGGAGGGAGAACTGAGGTGGTAGAAGTTTGAGTGTTAAATCTACTAAATCCCTCTAGGTGGCAGTGCAGAGCCAACTCCCTGGTTCTGGGCCTTGGCGTTTCAGGATGGTGGCTGTGCATGACAACGGTAAACATTTCCCCCCCTCGCCCTCCTCGACATTTCTGCAGCCTTTGACACGGTCGAGCCCACCATCCTCCTCCGATGCCGCCCAGCGTCCCTCACATTGCTTCCTCAGCTGGAACCAGGGTAGCTGGCCTCAACTGAGACCGCTCCTGCGTGTTGTCCCAATTCCCGTCTGGCAACCGACTCAACTGGGCCGGTCGAAGCGGTTTTTCCGGAGAATCACAGACAATATCGCCTCCCGCACAATTACCTATTTGTGTCGCCCAAGGCTCTGCCCTTGGGCCTCCCCTCTTTCTCATCCCAACGAGGAGCAGGAGCTGGCCATTCGGCCCCTCCAGCCTGCTCCGCCATTCAAAAGGATCATGGCTGGTTTATCCTCAAATCTGCATTTTGCCGACCCCCCGATAACCTCCCCCAGCCCTTGTTCATCAAGATTCTATCCGGCTCGGCCTTAAAAATATTCACAGATTCTGATTCCACTGGCTTGTGAGGAAGAGAGTTCCCGAGCCCCCCTCTGAGAGAAAGAAATTCCCTTCATCTCCGTCTCATTTTGGGAGAATCCAGCCAGGGGTCTGCGTCCCCCACGCCGGCGTAAAAACGGTGGAGTTTTCCTCCAGAAATTCCTACAAATAAGTTCAACGAATTCTGAGCCCTGCAGGGGCTTTTGCTGCTGATACGGGCCCCACAACTTCCGGGTCAGAGGCCGTGCATGCGTACGGGAGGCGGCCTCCAGCAGCCGCTCCGTGCTCCCCGGCGGACCTGGACCGCGGAACCACACCGAAGAAAGAGACCCCCCCCCGATCGGCTGCGCACCCGAGCCTCAAGCCCCGCACATTAAAAACCCAGTTGCCCCCCCCCCCGGTCTCCGATCCGCCCGCCCCCGACCAGGGCGGCCGCGGACTGAGTCCGCAGCTGTCGCGCGAGCATCCTGACCGGCGACAGGTGGTTAGTTCCACGCCGTCGGGAACTCGGCCGGTCGGGAGCGGAGGATTGCTGAGCAGGCCTCTGGCAATGAGCGCCACGCGCGCTCCTCGGTAACGCCGATTTTCGGTGCCCGGAGGATCGCTGGACCGGCACCAAACCCGATTCCGCTGGCCGCGATTACGGAGAATCCAGCCCCCCTTATTTTTAAACAGTAACTCCCTTAGTTCTTGATTCTCCCACAAGAGGAAACATCCTCTCCACATCCACCCTGTCAACACCCCCTCAGGATCTTCACCTATCTGAGACCTTTCCGGTTAATGTAGGAGGGAGCCAAATCCTAGCCTCCCGTTCGCACAATATCTCTTCAGTAACGGGAGCTGTGCCCTCGGCCTTCTGACCCAGAGGGGAGAGTGTCGCCACCGATTCACGGCCAACGCGGTGGGACATGTTTAGGCTCACACTTGACGAACAAGTACCGGGTCCCTGCGCAGCGTTGTCTCTAAGGGAGCCTGACTGAAAAGGAACCCTCCTACCTGGAAAATGGCCACTGTGGCGCGATCGGTTAGCGCACTCGGCTGTTAACCGAAAGGTCGGTGGTTCGATCCCACCCCGGAGGTGAGGTGGTTTTATGGGCAGCACGGTAGCACAGTGGGCACTGTTGCTTCACAGCTCCAGGGTCCCAGGTTCGATTCCCGGCTTGGGTCACTGTCTGTGCGGAGTCTGCACGTTCTCCCTGTGTGTGCGTGGGTTTCCTCCGGCTGCTCCGGTTTCCTCCCACAGTCCAAAGATGTGCAGGTTAGGTGGATTGGCCATGATAAATTTCCCTTAGCATCCAAGAAGGTTAGGTGGAGTTACTGGGTTGCGGGGGTGGGGTGGAGGCGTGGGCTGAAGTAGGGATGCTCTTTCCAAGGGCCGGTGCAGACACGATGGGCCGAATGGCCTCCTTCTGCACGGTAAATTCTATGATTCTAAGGCCAGTGGGATCGGAAATATCAGGCCTTTATTCAATTTACACCCCACGCGAAGTTGCCGAGGGATCGACTGTGATCACTTAATGGATAATTCTGTGAGAGCCCTGAGCCCGTGAGTCAACGTCACAAAGGGCAGGTTAGATGCTAGAATTCTGTGCAGTCAAGTCTTGGTCATTGATTCAAGGCATAACGGTAAACCCAACACATCGGTCACGTTGCCAATCATTTGCACCTTGATGAAGAGGTTGAATGAAGAGGTTGGAGTCTTTTTAAAAATTATTTAGTGGAAGGTGGACGCCGCAGCCAAGGCCAGCATTTGCGGCACATCAGTTGTCCTTGGTTTGAGTGGTTTGCTGGGTATAAAAGCTCAGGGGCCAACGAGAATGGTCGTCCCAATTGGGACCTTGGAGCTGTAAGCCCGCGTTGCGGCCTTAACCTTTGTTCTCTCATTAAACTTCTTTTGGATCCACGGAAGTCAAGGTCGCAATCGGGACTACTGTTTTCATCAGTCCCAGTGCGGGCCGGCTATTCTGAGGCGATTTCTACCCCCAGCCCCACTGGTGGGGAAGCTCATATTCCACCAGTCCCTCATGGAGGTCAGTTGGTGCGTCAATTGGAGGGTTATGACAGGCGGCCATTTTAGAGGGAAGTCAAGAGACACCTGCAGGCCAGACCAGGTCAGGACGGCCAACTTCCCGAAATGGCATTGGGGAACCAGAATGGTTTTTGCGACAGTCGACGACTTTCGTGGTCACCATTACCGAGATTAGCTTTTACAAATTCCGGGTTTTAATTAACTGAGATTGAACTCCACCGGCTGCTCAGGTGGGATTTGAACCCGTGACCCCCCAGGGCTTTAACCCGGGCCTTTGAATGACGTTATAACCCGCGAGCAGCCTGCGGAGTGGGAACAATTAAGTGAGTCGATTGCCAAGTTAATTTGTGCTGATTTTTTTCACCACCGGGACGCGGACCATGTAAGGTCCAATGACCGGGCGGAAATTTCCGGTTGTCCGGTGAGCGCGGCCGGAGAATCCCGGCCTTAAAATTATTTTAGCACTGGGGAGCTGAACTCGGACATGGGCCACAATTTTGAAAGTGTGCCGCAAACTCTAAATGAGCGTGTGGGTCCCCACCCCACCCCACCCCATCCCACCCATGGGCAATGTCAGCCCCACACACATGGGCACTACCCAAACCCCCCAAGTGAAGGGCTGTCTGGGGGCCTCCCTCTTCTTGCACCCCCACACTCCCTTACGCCCCCCCCCCCCCTGCAGGACCCCCATCCGTCAACCCCTCCAAAATCCCAGAGGCCCCTACTTACCTCGCCGTTTGGTCACGCACCTTCTGGGCGGGATTCTGATTCCGATATCCCCAAGTCCCGGCGTGAAGCCTGCAGAGGGCCTCTCCCAGGATCTACCAACCACGCTGCTCTCTCGCTCGAGCTCAACACAGCCGGTAGATCGCCCCCAGAGTCGATAGACTGACAATATGGGAAAACTGTTGCACTCTTTGATCCGACTCAATACCAAGTCCCACCCACTACATTCCCGAGTTAATTGATGGGTCCAGTGCTAAAAAACTTCCTCCCGATTGGCTCCTCCATTTATTGATGCTCACTTGAGTGCGTATCAGTGATGTCACAGGACAGGAAATTCCCATTTATAAATGACTGATGGTAACAAACAACACTGCGGGTGTGCTAATGCTTGGCGAGCTCCTGGAAAATAAATACTCATCCAGCCAAGGGTCAGGAGTTTTCGATTTGTTCGGCACTTTGCAAAAGGGCGATGAGCAAATTGGAGACCCGGGTGTTTGACCTTAAGGTCAGAAACAATCAGTGTGTACATTGGTAACGTGGTGAGGTGGAATGTCTCGATAAGGAAATGCCCACTGACAACAGATCAGAGGTGCTGTGTTATCCCAGAACAACATAACTTGCTGGACCTGTTATTCTAGAAGAATGAGATGAAATGGGCTGAAGGGCCTTGGTATTCCAAACGTGTCCTGTTTCAGATGGAATGCGTAGCACAGCATTTGGGCCAACCAGTCTATGCTGGTCCTTATGCCCCACCCAAGCCCCTTCCACTTCCTTATCCCACCTTTTCATCACATCTTTCAGTAAGTACCTTTCTCCCTCCTAGACTAGTTTACTCTTAAATGCATCTGTGCTGTTCACCTCAACCACCCAACGTGGTAGGTAGCAAGCAGTGAGTGTGTAGCTGATGTGGTTATGTTCCCGGACAAGTCGGTGGCGGCAGACACGAGTCAAACTGTGGGATTCTCCGTAGCCCGGCCCTGGAATCGTGATCGGCGATCGGGCGGAGATTGGGCTCCGACGTCGAACCCGGGGCCAGCGCCGGTTTGACGCTGGTCAGCTATGCTCGGCCCCCCTCCCAGAATGGCATCGTCGTGCCGCGCTGCGCGCGCAGTCGCAATGCTGTTGCCGTCTCATTGGCCAGCCCGCCCGCGATGCTCCGCCCCCGATGGGGCTGAGCTCCCGACTGCGCGGGGCACGTGTGGTTTAACTGTCTGAAAACCGGTGAACTCCATTGCTCCTGTTCTTCCAGGGAACATTCTCCTACGCAGTGCACGCTTACTTCTTCTTCCAGCACCTGGATGTTCTGTGCTGGTTAAATTGAGGGATTAACTTGGCGAAAGAACCTCGTGCAATTTGAAACCTTCTATTTTGAGAATCGAAGACTCCCAGATCAGTGGGTAGGGTTTGGGTAGATGCAGAAGGTAGTCTGGCTAGATGGGGTATCTGTTCTTGGAAAGGGCAGATCGATGTGTTTCTAATCCCAAGTAACGTTGGGATGAGCAGGCTGGAGGTGGGACAGTTACCCCACCCCGCCAAACAAAAACACCCGGATCACTTTACTAATGAGGCCACTGACCCATTTAACATTTGTTTAATTATAAACTCTGTTTCTTACTTTCTTTTGTTTCTCCTGACTGATTCTGCCAGGGATTACACGAGCACCTGGTCTGTAATCTTATTCGTGACACCGAGACGGGATATCACGATAACGGCTAGGTACTGTTGCTAACTTTTGGTTGGTTCAATTGGCTCTGTTTTATAACCTTTGCTCTCGAGTCGCCAGGTATCTTTATGATATCGCCACGAGGTTCAAGTTCAAGTAATGATCAATAACTCAACACACCAATTAGTAAGATTCAAATCAAAGCACATTTATTATACACAGTAATCGCTACTCATGCACAAATTCTACGTCTAAGCTACTTCTACAACTAACAGGCCTATACTTAACTTCGGACTGGCCCACCAGGTCAGGGGATCAAATGGCCTTTCGTTCGGATTCTGAGTCTGCGGGATTCGAAGCCGGTATGGACAGGTAGCTAGGAGCGCCTGTCTCGTAGCGAGCGTTGACTTGAGACTTACTTCAGGGATGCGGCAGCTTGGACCGGTCACTCTCCGGGGTTGCTTCGCGTTGCTGAGTGACCCGGTCAAGAAGAACGATTTGAACTTGGGGGCTTTACTTTATAGTCCCCAGGGGCTTCCCGCCTTTCGGGGCGGACCCTGTACCTGGTTCTAGGTGATTGGACTTTGTTTCAATCGCTTGGTTCGATTTCTCCAATACTGGAGCGGTTCCCTGATCGATGGGTGGTCTTGAGGTGTCCGTTAACCTCTTTTGTGTTGGCTCCTGCTGGCGCCGAGGAGTCTGGCTTGGCTTTGTTTATCCCAAATGTTTCGATTGTTCCCGGGGATCGCTCATCAGTATGTAGATGGCTGCTACATTATTATGCTGATGGTCGCTGGTATCGATGCTGTCTGGGCTTTTGCAGAGTTAAATACACAGCAAACCTGCACCTGCTGGTTTCTGCCTGTGTTGGCTGAATTTCCCTTCAGCCTTTGCTGTTCTCCATTTTAAATCAGGAGGTGGCCCACTCAGGTGGCTGCAGTACGTTCCCAGGGAGGAGCTATCTGCTGAGGTGACTTCTTTCCGAACCATTAATGGTCGGTTAATTAGGGGCCGTTGTTGTCATGGATAACGTGGACATTGCTTCATCCTCTGAAGCACATTCCATCAACCTGTCCTCCCAAGAGGTGTGGCTCTAGGAGATGGAACTTCCGATAGATCGGAGACGTTGGAACTGTTTCCTTGGAGAAGAGAAGATTGAGAGGAGATTTGGTCGAGACGTTCAAAACCCTGAGGGATCTGGAGATATTAGATCGGGAGAAGCTGTTACCATTGGTGGAAGGATCAAGAACAAAAGGGCACAGATTTAAGGTGATTGGCAAAAGAAGGAGGGGGTGGCATAGTGGTATTGTTACTGAATTAATAATCCAGAGACCCAGGGTAATGCTCTGGGGTCCTGGGTTCAAATCCCGCCAGGGCAGACGGTGAAATTTCAATTCAATTAAAATCTGGAATTAAAAGTCTAACGATGACCAGGAAACCATTGCCGATTGTCGTTAAAAACCCATCTGGTTCACTAATGTCCTTTAGAGAAAGAAATCTGCCGTCCTTACCCGGTCTGGCCGACATGTGACTCCAGACCCACAGCAATGAGGTTGACTCTTAAATGCCCTCAGGGATGGGCCACAAGTTCTGGCCCAGCGACACCCACATCCCATAAACAATTTCAAAAAAAAGAAGTAATGGAACACGTTTTAACGCAGTGAGTGGTGAGGACCTGGATTGCGCTGTCTGAGAATGCGGAGGAGGCCTGTTCAGTCGAGAGGGAATTGTATCATTCGCTGAAGAGGAAGGCTGGGCTGGGTTGCGGGGAGAAAGTGGGGGGAGTGGTGCTAGGCGAATTGCTCCTCCGGAGAGCTAGGGCACACACAATGGGCTGAATGGCCTCACTCTGCACTGTGAGCAATCAGTGATTCTGGGACAGAATCTGGATTGAGTCTTTCCTCTTCTCCCGTCGCCAACCTGTCCTCCTTTCAATTGAGAATACGCGTAAATTGGCAAATAGTTACAGGTTGGTACAGATTTCCCACTATATTTGCGCAGGTTCACAGTTAACCACCATGACCCCCGAGGGCATCTCCATTTGTAACACGTTAATAACACTGTTGCTGCCCTCTGCTGGCTTCAAATAACCACACAGACAACATTGAAAACTCACTGCCGCTTCAATTAATACAGATTTATTATTTAACTCAGACTTTAGCTATGTGTTTATTTAAACAGCTACATAAGTTTTAAGGCTCACGACTTGAACATGACTATACTACCCGGATAGAGATAACTTGGCCAGGCCCGTTCTGGAGGGTGCATGTCTGTGAGCTTCCAAACTCGGGTCTGGTCTTGCGAAAGTTGATCCCCGGGCTTATGGCCATTGAGTCTCGGAAGTCCCTGCTATTTTATAAGGTTTAAGTTAAACAACCCTTTCGTTTCTGGGCATCGTTCGACCTTGAGAGCGCATTGCTGTCGGTGTTCCAAAACCAAGTGTTGTCAGTGAAACGTCCAGTTGTTCTGTCTGTCCCACGATGTTCTTTCTGCAGGGAGGCCGTTTTTGACACAGACAAACTTGTTGGCCTCTATTTTCATCATGCCCCAGGGTCATAATGGTTAACTGTACAGCTGGCTGGTCCCATTCCAATGTAGGCGCTGGAGTCCCATCAGTGTAATTATGGTTGGCGCCTTAATAAGTATGCTTGAATTGCCAAGTCCAGCAAGAAGCCGCACAGATTGGAACAGGGAGAGAGATTAAACTGCGAATTTTAAAAGTTGACACCCCTGGATATATGTAAACAGCCAATGGCATTCAGCAGGAATGATGACAAACAAACTTTGCCATCGAACCATATAAGGGGGGCCAGGGAGGCAGGGTTTAAGGAGCGTCTGAAAGAAGGAGTGTTCTGGAGGAGGTTACAAATACAGGGAGGGTTGTAGAGGTTGGAGGGGGTGACAGAAATTCTGCAGGGACCTGGTAAAGCAATAGGAATTGGGGTTTTCCAAGATGCCAGAATTGGAGCGTTGCGGAGATCTTGGAGGATTCGAACCATCGAACATAGAATCCCTACAGTGCAGAAGGAGACCATTTGGCCCGTTGAATCATCACCAACCCTCTGAAAGAGCACCCTCCCCAGGCCCACACCCCCGCCCGATCCCCATAACCCCACCAAACCTGCACGTCTTTGGACTGTGGGAGGAAACCGGAGCTCCCGGGGAAACCCACGCAGACACGGGGAGAAAGTGAACACTCCACACAGGTAGCCGCCCAAGGTCGGAATCGAACCGGGGTCCCTTGGGCTGTGAGGCAGCAGTGCTAACCATTGTGCCAGTGTACCGCCCATAGGACTGGAGGAGGTTACAGAGGTGGGGAGGGTTGCACAGGCAGCAGGAGGTTACAGAGATATGGAGGGTTGTAGGAGCTGGGGGAGATTACAGGGCTAGGGAGGATTATAGGGACTGGGTAACGTTACAGAGATAGGGACAGTGGTAGGGGCTCTAGGAGGTCACAGAGATAGAGAGGGTTTTAGGAGCTACAGGGGTTACAGGGATAAGGAGGGTTGTAGGGGCTGGAGGAGGTTACAGAGATAGGGAGTGTTTTAGGGAAGGGGGAGGCTACAGAGATAGGGACAGTTGCAGGAACTGGGGGTGGTTACAAGGATAGAGGTGGTTGCCAGAGCTAGGGGAGGTTACAGAGATAGGAATGGGGATAAAGGCTGGTGGCGGTTACAGAGATAGGGAGGGGTGTAGCGGCTGGAGCAAGTTACAGAGAAAGGGAGAGTTGTAGGGGCTGGAGGAGGTTACAGAGACAGGGAGGGTTGTAGGACTGGAGGAGGTTACAAAGATAGGGAGAGTTGTAGAGGATTGAGGAGGTTACAGAGATAGGGAGGGTTGTAGGACTGGAGGAGGTTTCAGAGATAGGGAGGGTTGTAGGACTGGAGGAGGTTACAGAGATAGGGAGGGTTGTAGGACTGGAGGAGGTTACAGAGACAGGGAGGGTTGTAGGACTGGAGGAGGTTACAAAGATAGGGAGAGTTGTAGAGGATTGAGGAGGTTGCAGAGATAGGGAGAGTTGTAGGACTGGAGGAGGTTACAGAGATAGGGAGGGTTGAAGGACTGGAGGAGGTTACAGAGACAGGGAGGGTTGTAGGACTGGAGGAGGTTACAGAGATAGGGAGGGGTGTAGAGGGGCTGGAGGAGGTTACAGAGACGGAGGGCTGGAGGACTGGAGGAGGTTACAGAGATAGGGAGGGCTGTAGAACTAGAGGAGGTTACAGAGATAGGGAGTGTTGTAGGACTGGAGGAGGTTACAGAGATAGGGAGAGTTGTAGGACTGGAGGAGGTTACAGAGATAGGGAGGGTTGTAGGACTGGAGGAGGTAACAGAGATAGGGAGGGTTGTAGGACTGGAGGAGGTTACAGAGATAGGGAGGGTTGTAGGACTGGAGGAGGTTACAGAGATAGGGAGGGTTGTAGGACTGGAGGAGGTTACAGAGATAGGGAGGGTTGTAGGACTGGAGGAGGTTACAGAGATAGGGAGGGTTGTAGGACTGGAGGAGGTTACAGAGATAGGGAGGGTTGTAGGACTGGAGGAGGTTACAGAGATAGGGAGGGTTGTAGGACTGGAGGAGGTTACAGAGATAGGGAGGGTTGTAGGACTGGAGGAGGTTACAGAGATAGGGAGGGGTGTAGGACTGGAGGAGGTTACAGAAATAGCTTATTTTTCCTTATATATTTTCTTCCTTCCTACAGCCGAACTGTAGACTGGACGCTAGAATTATTGAAGAGGCTGTGAGGAGAGGTATGGACAGACTGTTCAATTGGCAAAACCATGAGGAATTTAGTCAATTCTCTTTGCAGGGGGTTTCCAATGCTGAGGGAAATTACAGCAGAATTTATTATTTTGTGACGAATATGTCTTTAAACTTTGGGAAGACTTTGCACAGTTTGTCCACACTGCAGCATTTACGTTTTTCGAGCAATTGGGTTTACGACGCTGTTGATGGAGGTAACACAGTCACGGCAACGTTCCTTCAAACCTCACTTCACACATGAGCACAGAATCTATGCTGGCAGTCTGCTGCAGTGCTGAGGGAGTGCTCCACAGTTGCTGTGTGGTAATGAGGTACCAGCCCCTGGCTCCATCCATCGATTCCTGCACAACATGCTATGGCAGTATTCAAAAGTGAGCTGGGAGATCTCCTTGTCCCTTGCTCACAGTTCCCCCCCTCAGTACCACTGAAAACAGATCCCCTGTCCATTTGTCTTGTTACCAATGTTGGGATCTTGCTGTGCACAAGTGGGATGCCCTTTTGGCCCAGGAAACAACAGCGACCACACAATTCAAAAGTAATGATTTCGCTGTGGATTCTCCTCGGGGTGCTATATCGTGTTCATCCTTTCAAAATGGTGACCTATTGATTTTGGCCGCTCATCATTATCTTTGATGGGCTGATTGGCCTTTCACTGCGCTTTAATGACTCCAGACCTTATCAATCAATCAACTTTCAAGATCTTCTCTGAAGACTGTAACTTGCTAAGATAGATACCTTTCTAAAGAATAAAGGGATTCGGGGATATGGTGTACGGGCCGGAGAGTGGAGCTGAGTCCACAAAGATCAGCCATGATCTCATTGAATAGCGGAGCAGGCTCGAGGGGCCAGATGGCCCACTCCTGTTCCTAGTTCTTATGTTCTTATGCAAATTATTCTCAGTCACCGTGACCGTGATAGGTCTTCACGAAATGATAGACATCCAGAAAGCTCCTCTTGCATCATTTAGGGTGGATGCCCCACCCACAGAGGTCGCCTGTACCAACAGCTTTCTGCACTCCTTGGCGGGTACCTATTCGGGGAGCTCTTCCTGTGTCAATGATGGGGATTCAACCGAAGAATTCCTCCTCTACCATCAATGAATGGTGGGCCTCCCCGTGGGCACCTAACGCAGATAGTTACCTGTCGTGTTCATCCCGTGCATTAACCAATGTGTACCTGCCCTGCCCCATTGCCTGAAGGACAACATCTGGCTCTGGACCACCTGATGTCTTATTGGAAGGAGCTGGAGATATTAGTCCGTGACCACAAGGTTCGATCAAAGGGAGTTTCAGACTTGGGCCAGGAGGTGGTGGAGGCCTTTTGCCAGTACGCACAGGTATCTACTTTCCCCATCTCCCCTCCTTCTCCTGAAGTCTTGTAAAATGGATGAATTGGTTGCGCAGATAGATGTAAAGGGGTGGATATAGTTGGGATTACGGAGACATGGCTCCAAGGTGACCAAGTTTGGGAACTAAACATTGAGGGATATTCATTTTTTAGGATGGACAGACAGAAAAGAAAAGATGGTGGAGTTGCATTGTTGATTCAAGATATTGAGGAAAGATATTAGCACAGATTTTTAAAAAAAATTTATAGTGCCCAATTATTTTTTTCCAATTAAGGGGCAATTTAGCTTGGCCAATCCACCTAACCTGCACATCTTATGGTTGTGGGGGCGAAACCCACGCAAACACAGGGGGGAATGTGCAAACTCCACGTGGACAGTGACCCAGAGCCGGGATCGAACCTGGGACCTCGGTGCCATGAGGCAGCAGTGCTAACCTCTGCGCCACTGTGCTGCCCTAATATTAGCACAGATGATGATGTGGAATCTGTACGGGTCACGTTAAGAAACACCAAGGCGCAGAAAACATTCATAGGGGTGGTATACAGACCAGCAAACTGCAGTGGTAATGTTGGGAAAAACATTGGACAGGAAACCAGAGGTGGATGTGGTAAAGGAACATCTGTGATTATGGGTGAGTTTAATCTGAATGAGTGAGTCAAATTAGTCACAGTGCAATAAAGGAAGAATTTCTGGAGTATATACGGGATTGTGTTTTGGACCAATGCATTGAGGAACCAATAAGGGAACGGGCCATCTTGGACTGAGTATTGTGCAATGAGAAATGATTTGTTGGCAATCTAGTTGTATGAGAATGCTTGGGGATGAGTGACCATAATATGGTAGAATTCTTTATCAAGGTGGATAGGTAGGTAGGTGATTCTGAGACCAGGGTCCTGAACCTCAATAAAGGTTGTAGATTGGTTCCAGATTGTGGAAACTAGCGCTAAATGTTGTCCGCCGAGGTTTAATGTGAGAGTATTCCAAAACGCAGAAGGGTAACTTAGTGGTGTACATTTTCAATTTGGTAAACTGTGAGGAAAATATGTGAACCAGGGAGGAATAATCCAGTCATTGTGGGAACAATTAATAAAGAGTATTTATTAACTTAAAAGGGAAAAAACACAATACAAGAAGGATTGTAATACATTACAACACATAAGCACACTGATGTCTGTACACACATCGTATTATAGCAAAATACCCCTTGGTCCCCAACTACCTACGTTCCCCTTTGTTCCCAAACAATATCCAATATTATATAACTCTCTGAGCTAAATCCAGCAAATAATTACCGCATGCAGGTTATGTGGCCATGCTTGAGAACACATCTTCCGTTTCAGTGAAGAAGAAGTCTGCTCGATTCGAGCTATGATCTGAATCACCTGCCTGTTTAGCAACAACCTATTTTTGAGAGACTGTTCCTGCAGCTGGGTGTGACTGATGGTAGCCGTGTCCGTGTTTGTCTCCGTCTCCCTGCTTCCCCAGTCATTGTGATGTGGAAATACCATTTTCCCTTTGATGTTACCCACCATTTTTGCATATACCTGTCAAGTTCCTAATCTCTCCAGTTTGAAGTTGCCTTTTCTATACCCCCATCGTTTTCCTCCAGTCGCCCAGCTGAACACTTGACTTTCCCACCAATATTCTAATTCACAACTTCAGACATCTCCCTGTTTCATTTTTTTAAATCTTAATTTTCCCACAATATTTAACACAAGAGCAGTCACCACAAAAAAGGAGATGAGATGCAAAGAGGCAAACTTGGCCCGTGACCCGTCAGGCAAGCATTTGTCTGTGGAATATTCTCTTGCGATCTGTCAGACGCCAGAGCTGTAATTGGGGTTAATTTCTGTAAACCAGCCCAGAGAATGGCACTAAATTATCTCCCTCACATCCCCCCCAAATAAAGCAACCTGAGACTTTAATGGGCCAAGAATGGTTTTGCTTTTAATCTTTTAGAAGCAGCTGTGGTTTAATGATGAGTTCAGAGTTCTTTCCAAGCGCAGTGAATGAGAGATAGGCATAGATAACATCGACTGTTACCTCCTGCTTGTTCCTTATCTTATCAAAGTGGAGAGACAACATTTTCAGATAATCAAAGCTCTCGTATAACTCTTCACACAGCGCCAGTCAGTTTCCCTCTCTCTGCCCCTTCGGCTGGGTGAAGGCTTCATCCCAAGGTGGGATATATCCTGGGTCCCATTGCCTGGAGCCCAGAGCTTAACTTGCGGAATCTGCCCGCTATGTTTTTTTTTGCTGATGGTGAAGGTTTTTCTTTAATCGCGCGGCACTGTGATTTGGACAGACGCCACCATTTCCTCGTTGCTCCCGGGCCAGATCCCCACACACAAACATCCCCGCGGCATCACCCATTGCCCCCCAAGGTCCCTGCAGCAGCCCGAGGAGAGGTCAGGTCCACCGGTCACGGTTACCAACCCTCCAGGAGTCTCCAGGCATTGGAGATCAATCTCCCAGGAAACTGCGGAGGAAAACAAATTTGAGAACAAAATGGCATTTGTTTCTCTCAGCATCGGCGATTGGCTGTGGGGGAGGGGGGGGGGGGCGATTTGATCAGGAGGGGCATTTGAACTCGAGAGGTCTTGGAATGGAATCCCCAGGAATATACATGTCCAGAGTTGGCAACTGCACTAGCAGCACCCTCCAGGGTTGGGGAATGTGTGGGGTTTGTGAGATGTGGTCTTGTGTTCTGGCTCCCTGATCACACTTTAAGCTTGGAAAGATGGGAGCTCTTTGTCTTCAATATTTGTCACCCTGCCTCGAATAAAACAAGGACTAGTTTGGGGTTCCATTACACATCACATGACTCTCCAGTGCAGCCCCCGGAACACTTGCATACACCAATTAGTTCCCACCTAAACAGTTCCTAGCTCTTTAGTTACTACAATATATAGCACCTTGTACAGTTTGTATTGTGTGTATGTGTGTTGGTGAGTATGTGTTTGCGTATATGTGTGTGTGTGTGGATGGGTGGGTGTCTGCACGTGTGTATGTTTGTGGCTGGATGGGTGTGTATTTATATTTGGACGTGTGGCTGTGTGTGCATATGGGTGTGTGTGCATGTGTGTGTGTATATGTGTGTGTGCATATGTGTGTGTGTATATGTGGGTGTGTATATGTATATGTGCATATGAGGATATGTGAGTGGGCGTGTGGGTGGATATGTGTATATGTGGATGTGTGGGTGGGTTTGTGGCCATATACACGGGTGTGTGTATATGTATATGTGTGGACGGGTGTGTGTCTGTGAGAGCGAAAGATGGAACTGATGAGATCATTCCAAGAGCCAGTCCAGGGACAACGGGCCGAATGGCCTCCTCCTGCAAGACAGCCCACCCAGAAAGGCCAGCCCCCGTGCGTGAGTGCTGGCAGGCTATTTGGCCATGGGTGGCCTCACAGCATAGCCTGACCCTGCCCTCTGCAGTTTGCGCCACATGCAGACATACCGGCGGATGGGAGGGGGAGGGAGGGGTGTGTAGTGGGGGGGGGGGCTGGTGTTGGGAAGGGGGGGGATGGGCCGGGGAGGGGTGCAAGATTCCTGGTTGACCTCTGGATTGCGGGATACTGAGGGAAATTTAACCCCCCCCCCCCCCCCCCGGGCCAGGCCCTCTCGCCCCTCAGACTGACACTAATTCAGCATAGGCCAGTGATGAAACCTGGGTATTATTTTTTTAAAATGGCTAAGTCGTGAATTTCGGTTCAGCGCATCGTTGATTTGAGTCGATATCGTCTTCAGCTACTGGGCCGAGTTGGAGGAGGTTGGGGCGGGGGGGGGGGGGGTTTATTGGGCTTAGATAAAGTTAAGTCGAGTGCGGCCAAATTGCAGGCTGGTTCCCGTCACACAGGAAGGAAATACGAAACTCAGGCATCGAGTAGACATCCTCGTCAAAATGAAATGCGTGTCAGCTGGAAGGCCGATGGATTCAATGCACCTTCTCCTCCAGTCAGTTTGTTCCGTAGATTAGCGAAGGTGGGCCTTCATTCACTTCAGTATGATCTGTAAGTATTTCTTCAGTGGCATCAGTTGGCAGATTAACTTGCAATCCTCTTTACCCGACATGTTAACTAATTTGTCATTACCAGGTAAGGAATCGCATTGCTCCAAATCGCTGAGTAAATGGAATTCCAAGACCCTGGGGACACAATCAGTACACCCTGTATAAATGCACAGCTCAGCAATACTAGCACCGTTCCTTCATCACGCCAGTGTCATGTGAGAGTACCTTACAGTAATGGGTGTTTAAGAAATGTACCTTTAAGAAATGGGTGTTTATCAATGATGTCAGAGTGTGGGTGGAGCTGGGCTGTCTCTCAGCTTTTTACTTTTGTTTTAGGCTGTTTTCTGCAGGGTGTGTTTTAGCTTTGTTTTCAGTGTTGGAGCTGAAGCCAGACAGAGCAGGTGTACTGTTGATCTCTCTGCCATGAAAAGACTATCTCTTGATCATTTGGTGAATTCAGAATTGATGTTCTCAGTAGTGAATGTAAACCTGATGTGTTTCTGTTAAAAGTTGTTTCTTTTGTCTTCTGGATGTTGTTTGGAAAGTTATTAAGGATTACTTAGTGTTGCAGTCTTTGGGGGTTGTATTTGAATTGATGGTTGCTAAGATGTTCACCGTATGTTGTGGTATGTTTTAAAAAGGTTAACTTGAGTTCATAGAACAAACATTGCTTTGCTTTAAAAAATACTTTTCCATTTCTGCTGTCCCACACCTGGGGCCGTGTGCTCCCCATACCACAATCTAGTAAAAGTTGTTGGTCAGGTGAACTCCATGATACACTTTGGGATTCTCTAAACCCTGGCCCATAGCACCGGGCAGTCCTGACCATTACTTTTCACTCTCATTTGTTCCCTATGGGATCTTGCTGTGTACAAATCACCATGAATTGTGCAAAATGTACAGTGCAAATAAATGAAAAGCTCCAATGGAGGCATTTTAGATAAAAATATACAGCAGAGAAAGAGGCCACTCGGCCCAACTAGTATGTTACAAATGTTTATGCTCCACGGCAGTCTCTCCAATTCCATCTCCCCCCATAAAACTGTCAAAAAAATCTTTCTATCTCCCTTTTTTTCTCATGTATGCACTTAGAATTCTTTCAAGAACAACGCAGCTAGTTCCACGTTCTACCCCATCTCTGAGCAAAGACATTTCCCTATTGGATATATTAGTAGCCACCTTGTATCCATGTTTGGATTCTCCGACAAGTGGAAACATATACTTGTCCTGTCCAACCCTTTCATAATCTGAAAGAATTTACCCAACCCCCCCCCCCCCCCCCCCCCCCCCCACCTCACAGGCCTTCACTTTTTTTAAATTACTTTTTCTGAGTTACCAAGCCAGGGCTCAGAGTGTGGACAGGGACGAACCCCTAATCCAGCTCCTCTCCTGCTCCAAAAACCAATTCAAATTCAAAGTGAATCCAATTCATGGTCCCCACAAGGGAGACATACCAGATCTGAGCCAAAAGGCACAGCAGATACTACACTTGATCTTAGCCAAAAGGCCGAGAAGCGATCACAGGTCTTCTCTTGACTGAAGAAATAAACCCAAATTGGCTGCTGCCCTTGCTGAAATAGTGCCCCCCTGGGTCACCCCCTGGACACCCCAGTCTCCCCCTACCCTCACCGAAGCCCCCCCTGCCAGCAGCACGGCTCCCGCCCGACTGTGACCGCACTGGGCACAGTCGCCACGCCGTGTTTACAAAAACTCAGACCACACGCGACCCACACATCGGGGGAGGGCCTCAAAGCGATGTGCTGACGACGGCACAACGGCATTGGCGTGCGCCTCGATGTTGCCGATTTGGAGGCGGCGGAGCATCCGAAAAACAGCGCCGGTCCCGATTCGGTCACAAACGGGGATTCTCCGCCCGATCGCCGAATACGTTTTTGCCGTCGGGCAACAGAGAACCCCGCCCCACTTTTCAAATGTGAATCTGTTGACTGTGAAATGAATACGGCTGGTTTAATTAAATGCAAGTTTGAACATCGCTGGAGAGGCAGGCGTTACCAAAACTTCTCTGCTTGCACTCAGCGGGACAAACACAAGAATGCCAAATTTCAAATGGCCGCAACAATTTATACTACAGGACAAACAGGAGGCCTAGAGTTTCCCGTTGCTTTTTCCATGGCGGCACCTCGGCCAATCAGAGTCGAGCCGACCTCCCATCAGCACCCTCTTCTTCTGTAGTAGGAATCGCACTGGTCAACCAGGGGTGCCCTGCCAGCGGGAAAAGAGAATCCCGGCGGCCAGAGAATTCCGGCCGTTGACTTGTCTTCCCACCATAGATGCAAATCCACCTGCTTTAAATGATCTCGCAATTTGTGTTCCTTCACTCTCAACAGTAACGCTATCTCTAGTTGCCTTTGTATACATCTTTGGAAATAAGCCCTGGCCTCCCCCAGCCTGTGTATGGTGGAGATGTGTGGAACGGACTGCAATGACCAGAAGCAGAATGATATGTTACCTCTCGGTGACATTCCCATTGAACTGCATCAGCTCAGTCCAATGAACTGTGTCGTTCGTGGTGTTCCTGTTGGAAACCTGCAGATAGAATAAGTGCACGGTTATTATCTAAAGGAGGGGAAAGACTGGTTCACTCTGCAGCAAAGGGTTTAGTTCCCACCGGTCAATTGCTCTGCCCTCCTGCGGAGCTGGAAGCAACAAAAAAAAAACACCAGAAACAAGACACATGGCGCATAGCGAAACCCAAATCAAAAGGGACTGCAGAAATCCGAGCGTGAAGCGTTCTGTAAAGTTCTCCCCAGCCCCAACGAAACTGCATTGCCATTCCTAACATCCGTACCTGGTCTGCCATGGTGCGACTCGCTAAAGGCGTGAACCCTTTCGAAGAACACGATTCCTTTGTCGAGTTCGAAAAGCCCAGCAGCGTTCCATTAATCCAGCATCTACTCCCGGGACACTCTGGAGCAAAGATTCCTGGGGAGAAAAATGAGGAGCCTGAACGTTTTCCCAAAGCATAATTAGTGGATAGCTAATTTCAGAAACTGTACACGAGGGATGATTGCACATCAGTGGAAAACTGCAAGTGATAATGTTTTCACCACTCATCGAGTCGCATTCACAATTTGTTATGCATCAACTTGCCTTTTTGAGGATGTTGTTTACGAGATAGCTATCAGTAGAACGAATCTGCAATTATTTGGCTTCTTTCATGGACTCAGGAACATAGAACATACAGTGCAGAAGGAGGCCATTCGGCCCATCGAGGCTGCACCGACCCACTGAAGCCCTCACTTCCACCCTATCCCCGTAACCCAATTACCCCTCCTAACCTTTTTGGTCACTGAGGGCAATTTTATCATGGCCAATCCACCTAACCTACACGTCTTTGGACTGTGGCAGGAAACTGGAGCACGCGGAGGAAACCCATGCAGACACGGGGAGACCGTGCAGATTCCGCACAGACAGTGACCCAGCAGGGAATCGAATCTGGGACCCAGGAAGTCAAGTGTTTTCCGGCCCACAATGCTCTCAGCAATCCCCAGCAATCAGCAATTGGATTTTTCCATAGCTCCCTCCCGAAAGCAGGTCACGACGTCCACCAGAGTTCGAACCCTGTGCAGTTGGCGCCATCTCCGGACCCTTCCTCCTCCGCAAGTGGCGCGAGTTGCTGTGGCAAGGTGCACTCTTAGATGCATGCTGCAGTCTGGGACTATGGATAGTGATGGCAGAAGCTCCAATGTTCATTCCCGCACCAGGAATCTCTTGCGCTCTTACCGGTAGCCATTGGCGCGTTTGGAAGGGTTTTGCAAGTCCCTGAGAGTCACGCTCTGGGGATTGAAGACCGAGCTCCGGGGCACTGCTATATTCGCGACCCCCCCCCCCCCCCCCCCCCCCGGAGGAAAAAAATATATCATTGGGACGTTGAAGAAAGAGATCGTTTTTTCTTTCTCGTAATTTTCTTCGAACGCTTCTCCTTACCAGGTCTAAAAATATTGAAAATGGCGGGAAATGCATCTTTTGGCTTTGCAGTTGGCATCAGAAGGCCGCGTGTCACGAGGACGGATGTTTTGGCCGACTAGTGGCTGGAGTACAGGGTTAAGGGGGGGGGGGGGGGTGCAGGTGATGTGATGAAACCTCCAGGGATACATTTAGTGACAATTGGCAACCCTCAGTTATTGACTTGCATGATGCAAGACTCAAATTATTATGTAACCTTGCAATGCACTATGAGCTGAAAATGCAAACGAACATAAGTACAATTGAGCAATAGTTATTTGGTGGGGTGGGGGGAATGATAGCATCACAGAGAGGTTACAGCACAGAAGGAGGCCATTCGGCCCATCATGTCCTTGCCAGCCCGAGGACACCCAGGTGCCTTTTCTAATCCAGCAAATCCACACACATCAACATTTCCTTATCAGTGGACAATCGCGCCCCTGCCAGGAATGTTACGTGGGGAATCTCATTCGCAATGACATTAGAATGCGACGTCACTCACCACTTGAATTCAGCTTCACCATTATCTCCACCTGGTGACAATTTGAAGAATCTGAAAAGAATGACGAGATCAGAGAATAATATCCTTGCACAATCTTTCAATCACGCACGGAGACCCAACAAGAGCAGTGTGGTGATATGATTTGAAGAGGAGAATATGCTACTGAGCAAGTAGCCAGGATGTAAACCCTGTGACTATTAGACATTTGTTTAGGGGGGTTTTCAGTTCAGCTAGCACCATGTGGCTTGAAGAGATTGCAACCGTACATTCCTATTAACAGTAGCTGTTGAATCTTTATAGTAAATCAGTCTGCTGAGCAATCCTACACTATGGGCTCATAGCTGCGTGTTTCTTGGTGGCGGGAGGGACGCGCCAGTAGCAGGTGGTGGGATTCTCCGCTCCTACCACTTGTCAGTGGGATTTCCCATTGAAGCCACCCCACGGCATGGATAAACCCATGGGTGAGGTGCACTGCCGACGGGACCAGAGAATCCCGCCGCTGGCAAATGACGATGCTAATTAAAAACATATTGAGTTAAGGAGCCTATCAAGAATTCAAGATCGCCACATTTATATTTCAGGTGTAGGGTGAAAAGCTAAGAAATAAATTGTATGACCTCAAGGCATTTTGAAGTGGTCACTCTGAAATGTGGCAGCCCAGTTAGGCCCAGAAAGATCCCACAAGCAGGGATGCGGCGATAATCAGATCATCTGCTTGCTTCATTGGAGGGATGGGAATCTTTTGAGATTCAAGGTAGAACCACCCCTTTGCTCCTCTTTGAAGCAGTAACGTGGGGTTTACTGGAGAGGGCATAAGGGGGCCTCGCTTCTGCAACTCGCCTGGAAGACGGCATCTCCAACCGCGCAGCACTCCCTCAGCACCGCATGGGGGCAACAACCTGGACCGGGGGTTGAAACGACCGATTGCAAACCTGCCAGGAGTGACAAAACGCAATTTTCTTTACCCGTCAGTCTGGCCTCAATAAAAGTCGAGATGGATTTGCAGGGACAGCATTAGTTATTTTATTTGACTTGCAAGCCTGATTCATTTCACAGAGGCACAGGACGCAGAACTAATCTTCTAGACCCTTGGAAAACGAATGAAGAAGGAGACAAAGGGATTTCTGCAAATACGTTCAAATGGCATCAAGTTTCACATACACGATTCCCATAGGTCATCCTATACCCCTCCTGACCTGGCCATACATCCTAATTGGCTCACTTCCAATCCCTTCCTCTGGCCCCCTATGACCCAGCATCCTTTTCTCATCCTTTGGTGGACACTCCTCTTCCTGCTTTGCCATGCGGTCTGAAATCCTTTGTCTGTGAACTCACCAGAATGAGACTGGCCTATCTCTACATTACAGTAACTAATATCTCTAAAACAGTTATTTTATATCACATTCGTCAGGAGTGGCTCAGTTGGTCGCGCTCTTGCCTCTGGGTTTCACGTCCAGGATTCGAGAGCAGATGCTCCTGCTGAAACTCGAGTGAGGGAATGTTTCACTGTTGGAGGAGACGCCGACGAGATGTCAAGCTGGGACAACAGTGTACACTTCCATTTAGCCTGAAAAATATCTGCTCACCACAACACTCGGTTTCTCTGCCTCTTTGCCAATCGAGGCTGACGCTACCCCCAGTGACTGTAACTTTGGCGGCAAGCCCATTATTGTGCTACCCTGTCAAACGTGTTTCGAAAGTCCGTACGCACAACCTTAACCCTCTCTGCCACCCTGTCAGGCAGCTGACTGACTACTGTGTCAAAGGACCCAGAGAGAGGCCCGGGAAGTTTGAGGGACGGCAAGGAAGAGTTTGGAGTGTGGGGGAGGTGGAGTTGCCACATTTACTGTCGGGATTTACTGTCCACCCCCCCCCCCCCCCCACCCTCCCCCCCACCACCATTGGGATTTTCCTGTCCCACCGGAAGCCATTGGACCTTTGGTTGGCCTGCCGCATCCCCTCGGGAGGTACCCCCACCTCCCCCAACACGGCGGGAGCAGAATATCCGGATCATACTATCTGGTCTGGTCCCGAAACAGATAGGACCAAAATTTCCATCTGCACCCTTCCCTATTGGCCAGATCTTGGGGAGAATTGAACAAAGCAAAACTCTTGACACAGCTGATTTGAATAACTTACTCTTGCCTTGATTCTTGTCCGTAGCCAGCGTCGGTTCCGGTGTAATTTCGTTTGTTAGCGTTGAGACTGAAAGACAGAAATTTGGAAATCGACCTCCATCGTCCACACAAAACATCCAAACTTCGAAATGAAAGCAATTGAAGCAGCCATTTTCCTGCAGGGTGTAAAATTCTTTTCTCGAGGTTTACCGGCTTTTATTTCCAATCTACTCGTCCCTCACACCCGGCTCCTTATTCTTTCCTTGGTCCCAGTCTGACGGTGCGACGAGAGCAGCAGCAGCAGTTGCCTGATTCCCGGCCATTAACTCACAATCGTGGCAATTACTGCCGCTGTTCTCGTTGCACCTGTTGTGTTATGCTGCTTCGGATAACACAAGCTGCTTCCTTGATGTAGTCTCTACGAAAGGATGCTCCAGACTATGAAATGAGTTCAACGAGCTTATTGAACTATTAACACAGTTTCACAGATATTTCACAGAATTTACAGTGCAGGAGGAGGCCATTCGGCCCATCGAGTCTGCACTGGCTCTTGGAAAGAGCACCCGACCCAAGCCCACATCTCCACCCTATCCCCATAACCCAGTAACCCCACCCAACACTAAGGGCAATTTTGAACACTTAAGGGCAATTTAGCATGGCCAATCCACCTAACCTGCACATCTTTGGACTGTGGGAGGAAACCGGAGCACCCGGAGGAAACCCACGTACACAGGGGGAGGATGTGCAGACTCCGCACAGCAGTGACCCAAGATGGGAAACGAACCTGGGACCCTGGAGCTGTGAAGCAATTGTGCTAACCACCATGCTACCGTGCAGTTCTCAAATGAGTTTGACACTCTGCTAATCTAACTGTAGTAACTCAGTCTAACTGTACCAGCTTGCTCTAAGCCATAGGTGTGATGCTGCTGGTCAACCCTGTCTAACTCTCCAGATGTCTGTCTGTGGAAAGAGGCAGAGCCTGTGTGCCCTGTCCTTTTATCTGGGTCGTGTAGTGCCCCCTTGTGGTAATGCCACCTCTGGGTGTCCTGATTACCCATTGGTTGTGTCCTGTTCTAATGACCCATTGGTTGTATGTCTGCATGTCATGACATCTCTGCTGTTCCTTCTAGTGGTTACTTAGTTGTAGTGTATTTACATTAACCCCTTGTGTATATACAATGATGCATATCACTATATCCCCCCTTTTTTCGTGTTACATATTTTCTGTACTTTATTAAAGAAAATTGTACAAAACAGGTAGATGAATGATGACATGTACAAGTTGTGATGATATTGATGATTATACAATACTAATTAACATTTATGAGTCCAAACTTTAGGAATTGGTACGGTCGAGTGGCTTGCTTGCTTTGCCAAGAAAAGAGAATCCCAACTGCCGGAGGAATCCATGTCACCCAAAAAGCAATTTTAAAAAATTTGTTTTTGGGGCATGGGCCTTGCCGGCTGGGCCAGTATTTATTACCCATCAACTAATTGCCCTTCGACTGAGCTGCTTGCTTCGCCATTTCAGAGTCAACCACATTGCTGTGGGTCTGGAGTCACGTGTAGGCCAGACCGGGTAAGGACGACAGATTTCCTTCCCTAAAGGACATTAGCGAACCAGATGGATTATTACAGCATTCTGCAGTGGATTCATGGCCATCGTTAGACGTTCAATTCAATTCAAATTACACCATTTGGCCTGAGGAGTACCACTTGTGACTTGTGCCTTGTAGGTGGTGGATAGGTTTCAGGGGGGGCGGTCATAAGATGAGTTACTCGGCGCAGGATTCCCACCTCTGACTTGCTCTGGTAGCCACATTATTTATGTGGCTGGGTCAGGTTCAGTATCTGATCAATGGTAGCCCCCAGGATGTTGGTAGTGGGGGATTCAGCGATGGTAATGCCATTGAATGTCAAGGGGAAGCTGTATTGAAGGACATAAACTTTCATGGAAGACCATCACCTTGCAAACCCCAAAATGTTTCTATTGGAGGGAAGGTCACCCCGATTGGAGCTTTAGGTTACATCCCATAATCGTGTCAAATTAAGCAGATTAGTGATGAAATGCGTATACACACTGATAGAGAGAGTGACTCACCGACATTATTAGTGGGGGTCACATCAGTCCCTTGTCCGTTTGATGCAGTTTGTAACGCTGAAAGATGACATAAAATTCCACATTGTTATTCTGCATAACCAGACCGTAGGTATTTACGTTTAGGTGCTGAGGGTTTGCTGCCCTGCCACAGGGTCTATATTTCAGATTGGATATTAAACAAAGCTCAGTGAGGATTTGTCGCTACGTCAGAAGGTTGTAGGTTCCAGAACCAGTCCAAGACTTGAGCACAATAAAAAGCAAAGTTGACACTGTAATGCAGCACTGAGAGAGTGCCGCACTGTCAGAGCTGACACTGTAATGCAGCACTGAGAGAGTGCCGCACTGTCAGAGCTGACACTGTAATGCAGCACTGAGAGAGTGCCGCAATGTCAGAGCTGACACTGTAATGCAGTATTGAGAGAGTGCCGCACTGTCAGAGCTGACACTGTAATGCAGCACTGAGAGAATGCCGCACTGTCAGAGCTGACACTGTAATGCAGCACTGAGAGATTGTCGCACTGTCAGAGCTGACACTGTAATGCAGCACTGAGAGAGTGCCGCACTGTCAGAGCTGGCACTGTAATGCAGCACCGAGAGAGTGCCGCACTGTCAGAGCTGACACTGTAATGCAGCACTGAGAGAATGCCGCACTGTCAGAGCTGACACTGTAATGCAGCACTGAGAGAGTGCCGCACTGTCAGAGCTGACACTGTAATGCAGCACTGAGAGAATGCCGCACTGTCAGAGCTGACACTGTAATGCAGCACTGAGAGAGTGCCGCACTGTCAGAGCTGACACTGTAATGCAGCACTGAGAGATTGTCGCACTGTCAGAGCTGACACTGTAATGCAGCACTGAGAGAGTGCCGCACTGTCAGAGCTGACACTGTAATGCAGCACTGAGAGAGTGCCGCACTGTCAGAGCTGACACAGTAATGCAGCACTGAGAGAGTGCCGCACTGTCAGAGCTGACACTGTAATGCAGCACTGAGAGAGTGCCGCACTGTCAGAGCTGACACTGTAATGCAGCACTGAGAGAGTGCCGCACTGTCAGAGCTGACACAGTAATGCAGCACTGAGAGAATGCCGCACTGTCACAGCTGACACTGTAATGCAGCACTGAGAGAGTGCCGCACTGTCAGAGCTGACACAGTAATGCAGCACTGAGAGAGTGCCGCACTGTCAGAGCTGACACTGTAATGCAGCACTGAGAGAATGCCGCACTGTCAGAGCTGACACTGTAATGCAGCACTGAGAGAGTGCCGCACTGTCAGAGCTGACACAGTAACGCAGCACTGAGAGAGTGCCGCACTGTCAGAGCTGACACTGTAATGCAGCACTGAGAGAGTGCCGCACTGTCAGAGCTGACACTGTAATGCAGCACTGAGAGAGTGCCGCACTGTCACAGCTGTCGTCTATTCTATGAACATGCTCAGTCGTCACTCTCACTTGGCGAGATGGTCAAACCGATTGGAACTTGTGGGTTAAATTCCATAATGGTGTCAAATTAAGCAGATTAGTGATGAAATGCGTATACACACTGATAGAGAGAGTGACTCACCGACATTGTTAGTGGAGGTCACATCAGTCCCTTGTCCGTTTGATGCAGTTTGTAACGCTGAAAGATGACATTAAATTCCACATTGTTATTCTGCATAACCAGACCGTAGGTATTTACGATGATGTGGAGATGCCGGCGTTGGACTGGGGTGAGCACAGTACGAAGTCTTACAATGCCAGGTTAAACCTGTTGGACTTTAACCTGGTGTTGTAAGAGTTCGTAGGTATTTACGTTTAGGTGCTGAGGGTTTGCTGCCCTGCCACAGGGTCTATATTTCAGATTGGATATTAAACAAAGCTCAGTGAGGATTTGTCTCTACGTCAGAAGGTTGTAGGTTCCAGAACCAGTCCAAGACTTGAGCACAATAAAAAGCAAAGTTGACACTGTAATGCAGCACTGAGAGAGTGCCGCAATGTCAGAGCTGACACTGTAATGCAGCACTGAGAGAGTGCCGCAATGTCAGAGCTGACACTGCAATGCAGCACTGAGAGAGTGCCGCACTGTCAGAGCTGACACTGTAATGCAGCACTGAGAGAATGCCGCACTGTCAGAGCTGACACTGTAATGCAGCACTGAGAGAGTGCCGCACTGTCAGAGCTGACACTGTAATGCAGCACTGAGAGAGTGCCGCACTGTCAGAGCTGACACTGTAATGCAGCACTGAGAGAGTGCCGCACTGTCAGAGCTGACACTGTAATGCAGCACTGAGAGAGTGCCGCACTGTCTGAGCTGACACTAATGCAGCACTGAGGGAGTGCCGTACTGTCACAGCTGACACTGTAATGCAGCACTGAGAGAGTGCCGCACTGTCAGAGCTGACACTGTAATGCAGCACTGAGAGAGTGCCGCACTGTCTGAGCTGACACTAATGCAGCACTGAGGGAGTGCCGTACTGTCACAGCTGACACTGTAATGCAGCACTGAGGGAGTGCCGCACTGTCAGAGCTGACACTGTAATGCAGCACTGAGAGAGTGCCGCACTGTCAGAGCTGACACTGTAATGCAGCACTGAGAGAGTGCCGCACTGTCAGAGCTGACACTGTAATGCAGCACTGAGAGAATGCCGCACTGTCACAGCTGACACTGTAATGCAGCACTGAGAGAGTGCCGCACTGTCAGAGCTGACACTAATGCAGCACTGAGGGAGTGCCGCACTGTCAGAGCTGACACAGTAATGCAGCACTGAGAGAATGCCGCACTGTCACAGCTGACACTGTAATGCAGCACTGAGAGAGTGCCGCACTGTCTGAGCTGACACTAATGCAGCACTGAGGGAGTGCCGTACTGTCACAGCTGACACTGTAATGCAGCACTGACTGAGGGAGTGCCGCTGAAAGATGACATTAAATTCCACATTGTTATTCTGCATAAACATCCTGCAGGTATTTACGTTTAGGTGCTGAGGGTTTGCTGCCCTGTCACAGGGTGTACATTTCAGATTGGATGTTAAACAAAACTCAGTGAGGAGAAGTCTTGCCTTTGCGCCAGAAGTTGCAGGTTCACGTGCCAGGAGACAGGGCCAAGGTGCAGTGCCAAGGGGCAGTACCAGGGGGCAGTGCCAGGTGGTAGTGCCAGGGGGCAGTGCTGGGAGGCAGGGCCAAGGGGCAGTGCCAGGAGTCAGGGCCAACGGGCAGTGCCAGGTGGCAGTGCCAGGGGGCAGAGCCAAGGGGCAGTACCAGGTGGCAGTGCCAGGTGGCAGTGCTGGGAGGCAGGGCCAAGGGGCAGTGCCAGGTGGCAGTGCCAGGCGGCAGTGCTGGGAGTCAGGGCCAAGGGGCAGTGCCAGGTGGCAGTACCAGGGGGCAGTGCCAGGAGGCAGGGCCAAGGTGCAGTGCCAGGGGTCTGCCAGGGGGCAATGTCATGGGAAGTGCCAGGGGGCAATGCCAGGTTTGGAAGATGTTGCCTAAGCAGCCTAGGTGAGCTTATTTTATGTTCATTCAAAGGGCTGTGGGCATCACTGGCCAGGCTAACATCCATTGCCCAACCCTAATTGCCATTGTACTCACTCGTTAGCTCGTCCATTTCAGAGTCAACAACGTGAGCAAAGCAGTGGCTCTGTTCATCATTACACCGCTCTGTGGGAGAGAGCTCACTAGGTGCAACTTGGCCAATAGCGGAGAGCTTGGGGAGATGTACAAATTATAAAAATAATTTTGAGAACTTACTTTTATTTGTAAGCTCTTCCAGTTTGTTTATTATTGTTTCCTGTTGTCGTGTTACTGAAAGACAAGAAATTCAGCCTTCATCAACAAACTAGTAACAGCCAAACCTCAACATTGAAAAAGACTGTCAGATAACTGAAGATTCATTTAGCGCAAATCATTTCGAAGAGAACAATTGTAGGGCAGAGCACTGCTTTAACCTCAATAGGGATTGGTGGAACACATTTCCCTGCTACTCGCCCGTCGCATTCATTCTTTAAGGGTGCGATGTAAAGGTCTCGTCGCGCGTGATTTAGTGTCGGGACAAGGCTATTGAATCCCGTGAGAGGTGCCGACACTAGCGGGCCCAGGCATGCGAGGCGCGATGCCCCAATCAAGCCACGAGGAGCCGAGGAGCAGAAGAGCAGCCCCACCATCTGGGAGAGAAGTGCTTTCACTTTGTTTTTTCTCATCAGAAAGCACTTAACTTCTTTTAATGTGGTGAGGACCTGTCAATCATAGCTAGGTATCTATAAACATTTGCGATTAGGTTCAAAGCAGAGTACTTGGGATGCAGTCAAGCGTGAAGGGAAATGCAAACAAACAATCCAAACACCCGGCTGTCAATTACAGCCTACTAAAAGCTATTTATCTTTGAAAATGAATAGAAACCTTGCAGATCAAAGGATCTGAGGGGGTTAAAGCCTTGTGATGTGTTTTGGCTTTCTATGAAGTAGTGGCTGTGGCTTTCACCACTTCTGTTTAAGGCAGCTGTGGCTGGAAAGTGATGAAGCAATGGTTTTTCCCTGTTTCTGCCGACTGCTCTTTAGCTTCCAGGCAGGGGTGACTGATGGGGTGTCTCTGCTATGGGGGTCTCTGATGGAGGGGAGTCTCTGATGGAGGGGGGTCTCTGATGGAGGGGGTCTCTGATAGAGGGGGTCTCTGGTGGAGGAGGGTCTCTGATGGGGGGGTCTGACGGGGGGTCTGATGGGCGGATCTCTGATAGGGATCTGATGGGAAGGTCTAATCGGAGGGTTGGGGAGTAGGGTGGGCAGCATTTGCGTTGTGGGGTGAGGCGGGCCCTCCGATGGACTGTGGGGGCACCGACATGAAAAACTTTCCCCGGTGACGCACTGCGAGGTCCATCGCACGAGGGCCATGCTTGAATATACCTGCGCTCATCCACACCAGTGTGAATCGTGGCCGAGAGGCCTGGAGCATCCTGGGAGCCTGGAGAATCAGGCCCACATGCATCTTCCCGCTGGTGCGGGGCGTCTATCTCGCTGCCACCACTGGCGGGGATCCTGTTATTTTGCTCGACATTTTTTGCTCGACATTTGCTCGGGGGACGGACGGAATAAACCCCATTATTTTGCGGGGGGGGGGGGACGGAATCAATCACATTATTTTGCGGGGGGGGGGGCGGAATCAATCACATTATTTTGTTGGAGGCAGTTCAGAGAAGGTTCACGAAGATGATCCCCAGTCTTATGAGCAAAGGTTCAACAGGTTGGGACTCGACTCTTTGAAATTTAGCAAAACAAGAGGTGATCTCATTGATACATAGCGGATTCTTAAGGGGATCGACAGGGTAAATGCTGAGAGGATGTTTCCCCTCATGGGAGAGTCTAGGACCAGAGGGCAGAGTCTCAGAATAAAGGGGGGGAGGCAATTTAAAGACTGAGTTCAGGAGGGATTTCTTCTCCCAGAGGGTTGTGGGTCTTTGGGACACCTTACCACAGAGAGCTGTGGGGGCAGAGTCCTTGTGTATATTTAAGGCTGAGATAGATTGTTGATCAGTCAGGGAATCAAGGGTTGGGGGCAGCACGGTGGTGCAGTGGTTAACACGTCTGCCTCACGGCGCCGAGGACCCAGGTTCGATCCCGGCTCTGGGTCACTATACGTGTGGAGTTTGCACATTCTCCCCGTGTTTGCGTGGGTTTCGCCCCCACAACCCGAAGCTGTGCAGGCTAGGTGGATTGGCCATGCTAAATTGCCCCTTATTTGGAAAAAATGAATTGGGTACGCTAAAATGTTTTTTTTTAAAGGAAATCAAGTGTTATGGGGAAAGGGCAGGAAAGTGAACGTGAATGAGGGGCCGAATGGCCTACTGTCCCTATTTCTTATGGTGTATTATGGACTGATTCTAGCGCTTTAGTCAGATCTGATTGGTTCCAGTCCCTCCGCTCAATTCAACTCATCCGACTAGAGAGTCCCACCAGCAATTGAGCTGACGGATTAATGCTGTGAGAGAAGTTAGTTTTTCTTCTAGAACACTGACTGACCCAGTTTGAAACACCGACACTCACAAAGACTGACGTCTGGATGGTCTGCAACTAACGCTGAACCCGGAAGTAAAATAGCATTCTATGTTTTGACGGTTCCCATCCGTATTTCTATCAAATAAAACAGGTTAATCATGAAACACATATTGGATATCGGCATCATCATTGGTCTCTTCACGGTTTTGTTTGATTTATAATGGCAGCACGGTAGCATAGTGGCTAGCACAATTGCTTCACAGCTCCAGGGTCCCAGGTTCGATTCCCGGCTTGGGTCACTGTCTGTGCGGAGTCTGCACGTTCTCCCCGTGTGTGCGTGGGTTTCCTCCGGGTGCTCCGGTTTCCTCCCACAGTCCAAAGTTGTGCAGGTTAGGTGGATTGGTCATGCTAAATTGTCCTCAGTGTCCAAAATTGCCCTTAGTGTTGGGTGGGGTTACTGGGTAATGGGATAGGGTGGAGGTGTTGACCTTGGGTAGGGTGCTCTTTCCAAGAGCCGGTGCAGACTCGATGGGCCGAATGGCATCCTTCTGCACTGTAAATTCTATGTAACAGTGAAAGATGACATTGGACTACACATTGTTGTCCTTTGCAAACAAACTACATGGACTTGCATCTTAGCACGGCGCCGAGGGTTTGCTTGTGTAATGCAATCATAGAATCCCAACAGTGCAGGAGACCATCAGCCCACTGAGTCTGTTCCAACCCTCTGAAAGAGCACCCCACCTAGGCTTACTCCCTCGCCTTGTCCCCATAACCCCACCAACCTGCATATATTTGGGAGGAAACCCACGCAGTGACGGGGAGAAAGTGCAAACTCCAAACAGTCACCCCAGCTGAAAATTGAACCCGGGTCCCCGGTGCTGTGAGGCAGCAGTGGCTACCCACTGTGCTACCGTGCCACCCTTCGCTCGAAAGGTTCTTTTGAGAGACCCACAGGGGAATAGAGAGACAAGAGGCTTAGCGGAAGAATGTCTCTACTCCATCCCCTGTTGGCCAGAGTGGTGCAGAGACTGTGCACACTTAAGCAAAACAAATATCTTTCAAAAATGTGTTGGATAACTTACGATTTTGTTGCATGTTGCTGAGTATAGTCATTGTCTTGCTCTGCAAATTCTTTGTATCTTCTAACGTTGAGACTGAAAGACACAATCGACCTCCAACATGAAATACAGCATAATGTGATGCCAACATTTTATTAAAGTGTAAAAAGTCTCTTTATTAAAGTTGCGTTTTTAATTCACTCTATGTTGTAGAGAGCAAGTGTATTTTATTTCAACTGATATATTAATCAGAATATAATAATAAAATATCTTTTGGATATTCTCTGTAGAACATGAATAATGGTCATCAAATAATAACCCCCCCCCCTGGGCTTTCCTGTGGAGAATCGGGCTTCCAGCCCTTAAGTCAATGCAAACGGATTCAATGACCCATTTGTCTACTCCCGCTTCTGTGTTGTGGCCGTGGTAAAGATGATATGGAGATGCCGGCGTTGGACTGGGGTGAGCACAGTAAGAAGTCTTACAGCACCAGG
Source organism: Scyliorhinus torazame (assembly GCF_047496885.1). Classification (NCBI taxonomy): domain Eukaryota; kingdom Metazoa; phylum Chordata; class Chondrichthyes; order Carcharhiniformes; family Scyliorhinidae; genus Scyliorhinus; species Scyliorhinus torazame. The sequence goes on along the minus strand of NC_092733.1, from coordinate 9,603,849 downwards.
TTAAAGTCCAACAGGTTTGTTTCGATGTCACTAGCTTTCGGAGCGCTGCTCCTTCCTCAGGTGAATGAAGAGGTATGTTCCAGAAACATATATATAGACAGATTCAAAGATGCCAGACAATGCTTGGAATGCGAGCATTAGCAGGTGATTAAATCTTTACAGATCCAGAGATGGGGTAACCCCAGGTTAAAGAGGTGTGAATTGTGTCAAGCCAGGACAGTTGGTAGGATTTCGCAGGCCAGACGGTGGGGGATGAATGTAATGCGACATGAATCCCAGGTCCCAGTTAAGGCGGGTAGGTTGCTGCAAACAATGGTTTGTTTGAGGTTGCGCGGTTGTTTGAAGGCAAGTAGTGGGGGTGTGGGGATGACCTTGGCAAGATGTTCATCTTCATCGATGACGTGTTGAAGGCTGTGAAGAAGATGTCGTAGTTTCTCCGCTCCGGGAAAGTACTGGACGACGAAGGGTATTCATGTTGCATTACATTCATCCCCCACCATCTGGCCTGCAAAATCCTACCAACTGTCCTGGCTTGACACAATTCACACCTCTTTAACCTGGGGTTACCCCATCTCTGGATCTGTAAAGATTTAATCACCTGCTAATGCTCGTATTCCAAGCATTGTCTGGCATCTTTGAATTTGTCTATATATGTGTTTCTGGAACAGACCTCTTCATTCACCTGAGGAAGGAGCAGCGCTCCGAAAGCTAGTGACATCGAAACAAACCTGTTGGACTTTAACCTGGTGTTGCAAGACTTCTTACTGTGGTAAAGATGCACACAGGACATCTAGTTAGTTGACGAGTGATGATAGTTTATTAACAAAATGAACAAGTGGATTGATAACTAACGAACTATGGTACAAACGGTAACGAATATGTGAATTCTCTGGGAGCTACTTTTAATACAACTGTCCTCCAGTACGGCTTACTACCAACTGCCGGATCTCTGGAGTCACATGGTGGATCTCTATCTCCACCTGGTGGTTGAAGGTCGTATAGATAATTATATACATTAATAGATAACTCGATACATTACTGTGCATATGTTTATCACCACACCGCTGGCACTGGGTGTGTAGCCCGCTGTCACCACTGGCAGGGAATCGGACAATCAAAACGGCCAATCCCATTTTCCGCTCAGCGCTCGATTTACCACCGAATTGGGAACCCCGCTGGCATTGGCGAGCGGCAGAGAATTCCCCTTCACCCCCGCCCTGATGTTGTGGAGGATGCAGCAGGCCGCCACGATGCGGGTGACAGGCCCCCCCCCCCCTGTTATTTCATTGTCTGGGATCTCACATAGCTTGGTGCACAGGTGCAGCCATACGAGGCCTGTAAGCCCAGGCGGCTCAATACATCCACTTCAATGTGGACCGAGCCCACCAGGATGCCTGGGCAGCACGGTTCACCGCCATCGACGGGATGCCCGGGGTCCAGGTGGTGATTGACGGGATACATGACCCCCTAGAGCACCTGCAGATGACAGGCCCCTCTACACCAACTGAAAGGGGTTCCACTCGATGAATGTGCAACTGCACATCATGCACGTCTGTGCCCGATACCCGGGCAGTGTGAACGACGCCTTCATCCTACATTCTTCGACGATTCCTGGCATGTTCGTCACGCTAGGGGGTTGGCACCTGGATGACAGGAGTTATCCACTGTGGTCATGGCTGACGACACCTATCCAGAGGCCACAGATCGACGCGGAGACCCGCTACAACAACGCCCACACAGCGACCAGGAGTGTGATCGAGCCGTGCTTCAGCCTCCTGAAGGTGCGGTTCAGGTGCCTGCCCAGTATGATGCTGTGAAGGTCACCCGCATCGTGGCGGCCTGCTGCATCCTCCACAACATCGCGCAGCAGAGTGGCGACGTGCTGGAGGAGGAGGATGTGGGTCAGGGCGAGGATGGGCAGGACATGGGCCCTGGCAGGCGTGGGAGGCTGCACGACGTGTGCGCCAGGGCCAAAGCGCACGGGACATTCTGATCACCTCCATAGAATCATAGAATCCCTACAGTGCAGAAGGAGGCCATTCGGCCCATCGAGTCTGCACCGACCGCCTCAAAGAGCACCCTACCTATGTTCACTCTCCCATCCACCCATATCCCCATAACCAGGTTCACCCAGCCTATCCCCATAACTAGAGGCGGGAGGTACTGGCCAGAGACATGGACACCCCATCCCACTCCCACATCCCCTCACTCCCAACCCGGCCACTGGATTTGTGCCCTAGCCCCTATCACTAAACTGTGCCCAGCACCCGGGACAACTTAACTGGTATCTAATGTCCTGGCCTTGTGAGCCCCAATGCTACGTCTAGGTGGTTCCCCAGAAGGTACAGCAGGAGTGCAGGCGACCTGCTGTGATTCCTGCCCTGCAACCTAAATACCTGTTAGCAGGTGCCTTCTGGGACGATCGGGCCTGGATGGGCCTGGTTGCTGCCCAGGTGTCCCAGGTGGCATGGTGCCGCCCTGTTCCAACCACTGGCCACCAGATGCACCAGGGACAGAGGGCAGGGAGGGGAGGCAGTCCGTGATGCTGTGGTCTTCCAGCACCTCCACTGCGGGAGTCACCGCCACGGGCCCCATCATCTCATCCTCACTCGGAGTGCCCGATGGCCCCCGAGGCTACTCCATGGGGCGGGGGTGCGAGCGGAGGTATCCCCTGAGGCTCCCCCGCCACCTGGCGCTTGCCACTCCTGGAGACCCGCTCTGGTCTCGACCAGGGTCTGCACGCTCGCGGCCACGGAGCACAGGGCGTGGACCATCCCCCTCTGGGACTGGGCAACCTCCCTCGGTGTCTGCACCACGTCTGCCAGAGCCTGGGCACTGCTACCGACATTGCCCCCTGTGACTGGGCCTCGCCGGCCAGCGCCGCCGCAATCTCCAGGTGGCTCAGGCACACGTGCCCTGGGCCTTGGACCCTGTCTGCGCAGAAGGCCCCAGGCCTCGGTAAGGCCGATCCATTACCGCAACCCTCGCCCCCAATGCCTCCACCACGGACGCCACACATGCGGTGTTGGCCTGGGTGGCACATATGGTCGGCACCACCTCCTACTCCTGCACGCGGTTGGGGCTTAGGGTGGTGTGGGGGTGAGGGTGGGGGTGGTGTGTGGGTGAGGGTGAGGGTGGAGGTGGCGTGGGGTGGGGTGAGGGAGGGGTTGGGGGTGAGGGAGCGGGTGGGGGTGGTGGGGTGAAGGAGGGGGTGGGGGTGAGGGTGGTGTGGGGGTGGGGGTGAGGGTGGGGGTGGGGTGGGGTGGGGGTGGGGTGGGGTGGGGTGGGGGTGAGGGTGGGGGTGGAGTGGTGTCGGGGTGGGGGTGGTGTGTGGGTGAGGGTGAGGGTGAGGGTGGGGGTGGTGTGGGGGTGGGGGTGGAGTGGGGGTGAGGGTGGGGGTGGCGGGTGGGGTGAGGGAGGGGTTGGGGGTGAGGGAGCGGGTGGGGGTGGTGGGGTGAGGGAGGGGGTGGGGGTGAGGGTGGTGTCGAGGTGGTGTTGGGGGTGAGGGTGGTGTGGGGGTGGGGGGTGGGGGTGAGGGTGGTGTGGGGGGTGAGGGTGGTGTGGGGGTGGGGTTGGGGGTGAGGGTGGGGGTGAGGGTGGGGGTGAGGGTGGGGGTGGGGGTGGGGTGGTGTCGGGGTGGGGTGGGGGTGAGGGTGGTGTCAGGGTGGGGTGGGGTGAGGGTGGTGTTGGGGGTGAGGGTGGTGTGCGGGTGTGGGTGGGGTGGGGTGGGGGTGGGGTGGTGTCAGGGTGGGGTGGGGTGGGGGTGAGAGTGGTGTTGGGGGTGAGGGTGGTGTCGGAGTGGGTTGGGGGTGAGGGTGGTGTCGGGGTGGGGTGGAGGTGACGGTGGTGTTGGGGTAAGGGTGGTGTGGGTGGGGGTGAGGTTGGGGATGGGGTGGAGTGGGGGTGGGGTGATGTCGGGGTGGGGTGGGGGTGAGTGTGGTGTTGGGGGTGAGGGTTGTGTGGGGGTGGGGTTGGGGTGAGGGTGGGGGTGAGGGTGGGGGGTGAGGGTGATGTTGGGGGTTAGGGTGGTGTGGGGGTGGGGTTGGGGGTGAGGGTGGTGTTGGGGTGGGGTTGGGGGTGAGTGTGGGGGTGAGGGTGGGGGTGAGGGTGGTGTGGGAGTGGGGTGGTGTGGGGTGGGGTGGGGGTGAGGGTGGTGTAGGGGGTGAGTGTGGTGTTGGGGGTGAGGGTGGGGGTGAGGGTGGTGTCGGGGTGGTGTTGGGGGTGAGGGTGGTGTGGGGGTGAGGGTGGGGGTGAGGGTGGTGTTGGGGGTGAGGGTGGTGTCGGGGTGGGGTTGGGGGTGAGGGTGGTGTGGGGGTGGGGTTGGGGGTGAGGGTGGGGGTGGGGTGGAGTGGGGGTGGGGTGGTGTCGGGGTGGGGTTGGGGGTGATGGTGGTGTTGGGGGTGAGTGTGGGGGTGAGGGTGGGGGTGGGGTGGAGTGGGGGTGGGGTGGTGTCGGGGTGGGGTGGGTGTGAGGGTGGTGTCGGAGTGGGGTGGGGGTGAGGGTGGGGGTGGGGTGGAGTGGGTGTGGGGTGGTGTCGGGGTGGGTGGGGGTGGAGTGGGGTTGGGGTGGGGTGGTGTCGGGGTGGGGTAGGGGTAAGGGTGGTGTCAGGGTGGGGTGGGGGAGAGGGTGGTGTTGGGTGTGAGGGTGGGGGTGAGGGTGGGGGTGGGGTGGAGTGGGGGTGGGGTGGTGTCGGGGTGGGGTGGGGGTGAGGGTGGTGTTGGGGGTGAGGGTGGGGGTGAGGGTGATGTCGGGGTGGGGTGGGGATGGGGTGGTGTCGGGGTGGGGTGGGGGTGAGGGCGGTGTTGGGGGTGAGGGTGGGGGTGAGGGTGGGGGTGGGGTGGAGTGGGGGTGGGGTGGTGTCGGGGTGGGGTGGGTGTGAGGGTGGTGTTGGGGTGGGGTGGGGGTGAGGGTGGTGTTGGGTGTGAGGGTGGGGGTGAGGGTGGGGGTGCGGTGGAGTGGGGTGGGGTTGTGTCGGGGTGGGGTGGGGGTGAGGGTGGTGTCGGGGAGGGGTGGAGGTGGTGTCGGGGTGGGGTGGGGTGAGAGTGGTGTTGGGGGTGAGGGTGGGGGTGAGGGTGGGGGTGGGGTGGTGTCGGGGTGGAGTGGGGGTGAGGGTGGGGTTGGGGGTGAGAGTGGGGGTGAGGGTGGGGGTGGAGTGGGGGTGGGGAGGTGTCGGGGTGGGGTGGGGGTGAGAGTGGTGTCGGAGTGGGTTGGGGGTGAGGGTGGTGTCGGGGTGGGGTGGAGGTGAGGGTGGTGTTGGGGTAAGGGTGGTGTGGGGGTGAGGGTAGGGGTGAGGGTGGGGATGGGGTTGAGTGGGGGTGGGGTGATGTCGGGGTGGGGTGGGGGGTGAGGGTGGTGTTGGGGGTGAGGGTGGTGTGGGGTTGGGGTGAGGGTGGGGGTGAGGGTGGGGGTGAGAGTGGTGTTGGGGGTTAGGGTGGTGTGGGGGTCGGGTTGGGGGTGAGGGTGGTGTCGGGATGGGGTTGGGGGTGAGTGTGGGGGTGAGGCTGGGGGTGAGGGTGGTGTGGGGGTGGGGTGGTGTGGGGTGGGGTGGGGGTGAGGGTGGTGTTGGGGGTGAGTGTGGTGTTGGGGGTGAGGGTGGGGGTGAGGGTGGTGTTGGGGGTGAGGCTGGTGTGGGGGTGAGGGTGGGGGTGAGGGTGGTGTTGGGGGTGAGGGTGGTGTCGGGGTGGGGTTGGGGGTGAGGGTGGTGTGGGGGTGGGGTTGGGGGTGAGGGTATGGGTGGGGTGGAGTGGGGGTTGGGTGGTGTCGGGGTGGGGTTGGGGGTGAGGATGGTGTTGGGGGTGAGTGTGGTGTTGGGGGTGAGGGTGGTGTGGGGGTGGGGTTGGGGGTGAGGGTGGGGGTGGGGTGGAGTGGGGGTGGGGTGGTGTCGGGGTGGGGTTGGGGGTGAGGATGGTGTTGGTGGTGAGGGTGGTGTTGGGGTGAGGGTGGTGTTGGGGGTGAGGGTGGTGTTGGGGGTGAGGGTGGTGTGGGGGTGGGGTTGGAGGTGAGGGTGGGGGTGGGGTGGAGTGGGGGTGGGGTGGTGTCGGGGTGGGGTGGGGGGTGAGGGTGGTGTTGGGGGTGAGGGTGGTGTGGGGTTGGGGTGAGGGTGGGGGTGAGGGTGGGGGTGAGAGTGGTGTTGGGGGTTAGGGTGGTGTGGGGGTCGGGTTGGGGGTGAGGGTGGTGTCGGGATGGGGTTGGGGGTGAGTGTGGGGGTGAGGCTGGGGGTGAGGGTGGTGTGGGGGTGGGGTGGTGTGGGGTGGGGTGGGGGTGAGGGTGGTGTTGGGGTAAGGGTGGTGTGGGGGTGAGGGTAGGGGTGAGGGTGGGGATGGGGTTGAGTGGGGGTGGGGTGATGTCGGGGTGGGGTGGGGGTGAGTGTGGTGTTGGGGGTGAGGGTTGTGTGGGGGTGGGGTTGGGGTGAGGGTGGGGGTGAGGGTGGGGGGTGAGGGTGATGTTGGGGGTTAGGGTGGTGTGGGGGTGGGGTTGGGGGTGAGGGTGGTGTTGGGGTGGGGTTGGGGGTGAGTGTGGGGGTGAGGGTGGGGGTGAGGGTGGTGTGGGAGTGGGGTGGTGTGGGGTGGGGTGGGGGTGAGGGTGGTGTAGGGGGTGAGTGTGGTGTTGGGGGTGAGGGTGGGGGTGAGGGTGGTGTCGGGGTGGTGTTGGGGGTGAGGGTGGTGTGGGGGTGAGGGTGGGGGTGAGGGTGGTGTTGGGGGTGAGGGTGGTGTCGGGGTGGGGTTGGGGGTGAGGGTGGTGTGGGGGTGGGGTTGGGGGTGAGGGTGGGGGTGGGGTGGAGTGGGGGTGGGGTGGTGTCGGGGTGGGGTTGGGGGTGATGGTGGTGTTGGGGGTGAGTGTGGGGGTGAGGGTGGGGGTGGGGTGGAGTGGGGGTGGGGTGGTGTCGGGGTGGGGTGGGTGTGAGGGTGGTGTCGGAGTGGGGTGGGGGTGAGGGTGGGGGTGGGGTGGAGTGGGTGTGGGGTGGTGTCGGGGTGGGTGGGGGTGGAGTGGGGTTGGGGTGGGGTGGTGTCGGGGTGGGGTAGGGGTAAGGGTGGTGTCAGGGTGGGGTGGGGGAGAGGGTGGTGTTGGGTGTGAGGGTGGGGGTGAGGGTGGGGGTGGGGTGGAGTGGGGGTGGGGTGGTGTCGGGGTGGGGTGGGGGTGAGGGTGGTGTTGGGGGTGAGGGTGGGGGTGAGGGTGGTGTCGGGGTGGGGTGGGGATGGGGTGGTGTCGGGGTGGGGTGGGGGTGAGGGCGGTGTTGGGGGTGAGGGTGGGGGTGAGGGTGGGGGTGGGGTGGAGTGGGGGTGGGGTGGTGTCGGGGTGGGGTGGGTGTGAGGGTGGTGTTGGGGTGGGGTGGGGGTGAGGGTGGTGTTGGGTGTGAGGGTGGGGGTGAGGGTGGGGGTGCGGTGGAGTGGGGTGGGGTTGTGTCGGGGTGGGGTGGGGGTGAGGGTGGTGTCGGGGAGGGGTGGGGGTGGTGTCGGGGTGGGGTGGGGTGAGAGTGGTGTTGGGGGTGAGGGTGGGGGTGAGGGTGGGGGTGGGGTGGTGTCGGGGTGGAGTGGGGGTGAGGGTGGGGTTGGGGGTGAGAGTGGGGGTGAGGGTGGGGGTGGAGTGGGGGTGGGGAGGTGTCGGGGTGGGGTGGGGGTGAGAGTGGTGTCGGAGTGGGTTGGGGGTGAGGGTGGTGTCGGGGTGGGGTGGAGGTGAGGGTGGTGTTGGGGTAAGGGTGGTGTGGGGGTGAGGGTAGGGGTGAGGGTGGGGATGGGGTTGAGTGGGGGTGGGGTGATGTCGGGGTGGGGTGGGGGGTGAGGGTGGTGTTGGGGGTGAGGGTGGTGTGGGGTTGGGGTGAGGGTGGGGGTGAGGGTGGGGGTGAGAGTGGTGTTGGGGGTTAGGGTGGTGTGGGGGTCGGGTTGGGGGTGAGGGTGGTGTCGGGATGGGGTTGGGGGTGAGTGTGGGGGTGAGGCTGGGGGTGAGGGTGGTGTGGGGGTGGGGTGGTGTGGGGTGGGGTGGGGGTGAGGGTGGTGTTGGGGGTGAGTGTGGTGTTGGGGGTGAGGGTGGGGGTGAGGGTGGTGTTGGGGGTGAGGCTGGTGTGGGGGTGAGGGTGGGGGTGAGGGTGGTGTTGGGGGTGAGGGTGGTGTCGGGGTGGGGTTGGGGGTGAGGGTGGTGTGGGGGTGGGGTTGGGGGTGAGGGTATGGGTGGGGTGGAGTGGGGGTTGGGTGGTGTCGGGGTGGGGTTGGGGGTGAGGATGGTGTTGGGGGTGAGTGTGGTGTTGGGGGTGAGGGTGGTGTGGGGGTGGGGTTGGGGGTGAGGGTGGGGGTGGGGTGGAGTGGGGGTGGGGTGGTGTCGGGGTGGGGTTGGGGGTGAGGATGGTGTTGGTGGTGAGGGTGGTGTTGGGGTGAGGGTGGTGATGGGGGTGAGGGTGGTGTTGGGGGTGAGGGTGGTGTGGGGGTGGGGTTGGAGGTGAGGGTGGGGGTGGGGTGGAGTGGGGGTGGGGTGGTGTCGGGGTGGAGTGGGGGTGAGGGTGGGGTTGGGGGTGAGAGTGGGGGTGAGGGTGGGGGTGGAGTGGGGGTGGGGTGGTGTCGGGGTGGGGTGGGGGTGAGGGTGGTGTCGGGGTGGGGTGGAGGTGAGGGTGGTGTTGGGGTAAGGGTGGTGTGGGGGTGAGGGTAGGGGTGAGGGTGGGGATGGGGTTGAGTGGGGGTGGGGTGATGTCGGGGTGGGGTGGGGGGTGAGGGTGGTGTTGGGGGTGAGGGTGGTGTGGGGGTGGGATTGGGGTGAGGGTGGGGGTGAGGGTGGGGGTGAGAGTGGTGTTGGGGGTTAGGGTGGTGTGGGGGTCGGGTTGGGGGTGAGGGTGGTGTCGGGGTGGGGTTGGGGGTGAGTGTGGGGGTGAGGATGGGGGTGAGGGTGGTGTGGGGGTGGGGTGGTGTGGGGTGGGGTGGGGGTGAGGGTGGTGTTGGGGGTGAGTGTGGTGTTGGGGGTGAGGGTGGGGGTGAGGGTGGTGTCGGGGTGGTGTTGGGGGTGAGGCTGGTGTGGGGGTGAGGGTGGGGGTGAGGGTGGTGTTGGGGGTGAGGGTGGTGTGGGGGTGGGGTGGTGTGGGGTGGGGTGGGGGTGAGGGTGGTGTTGGGGGTGAGTGTGGTGTTGGGGGTGAGGGTGGGGTTGAGGGTGGTGTTGGGGGTGAGTGTGGTGTTGGGGGTGAGGGTGGGGGTGGGGGTGGTGTCGGGGTGGTGTTGGGGGTGAGGGTGGTGTTGGGGGTGGGGGTGGTGTCGGGGTGGGGTTGCGGGTGAGGGTGGTGTGGGGGTGGGGTTGGGGGTGAGGGTGGGGGTGGGGTGGAGTGGGGGTTGGGTGGTGTCGGGGTGGGGTTGGGGGTGAGGATGGTGTTGGGGGTGAGTGTGGTGTTGGGGGTGAGGGTGGTGTGGGGGTGGGGTTGGGGGTGAGGGTGGGGGTGGGGTGGAGTGGGGGTGGGGTGGTGTCGGGGTGGGGTTGGGGGTGAGGATGGTGTTGGGGGTGAGTGTGGTGTTGGGGGTGAGGGTGGTGTGGGGGTGGGGTTGGGGGTGAGGGTGGGGGTGGGGTGGAGTGGGGGTGAGGTGGTGTCGGGGTGGGGTTGGGGGTGAGGATGGTGTTGGTGGTGAGGGTGGTGTTGGGGCGAGGGTGGGGGTGGGGTGGAGTGGGGGTGGGGTGGTGTTGGGGTGGGGTTGGGGGTGAGGGTGGTGTTGGGGGTGAGTGTGGTGTTGGGGGTGAGGGTGGTGTTGGGGGTGAGGGTGGGGGTGGGGTGGAGTGGGGGTGGGGTGGTGTCGGGGTGGTGTTGGGGGTGAGGGTGGTGTTGGGGGTGAGGGTGGTGTTGGGGGTGAGGGTGGTGTCGGGGTGGGGTTGGGGGTGAGGGTGGTGTCGGGGTGGGGTTGGGGGTGAGGGTGGGGGTGAGGGTGGTGTCGGGGTGGTGTTGGGGTGAGGGTGGTGTGGGGGTGAGGGTGAGGGTGGTGTTGGGGTGGGGTTGAGGGTGAGGGTGGTATGGGGGTGGGGTTGGGGGTGAGGGTGGGGGTGGGGTAGAGTGGGGGTGGGGTGGTGTCGGGGTGGGGTTGGGGGTGAGGGTGGTGTTGGGGGTGAGTGTGGGGGTGGGGGTGAGTGTGGTGTTGGGGGTGAGGGTGGTGTTGGGGGTGAGGGTGGGGGTGGGGTGGAGTGGGGGTGGGGTGGTGTCGGGGTGGGGTTGGGGGTGAGGGTGGTGTTGGGGGTGAGTGTGGTGTTGGGGGTGAGGGTGGTGTTGGGGGTGAGGGTGGTGTTGGGGGTGAGGGTGGTGTTGGGGGTGAGTGTGGTGTTGGGGGTGAGGGTGGTGTTGGGGGTGAGTGTGGTGTTGGGGGTGAGGGTGGTGTTGGGGGTGAGGGTGGTGTTGGGGGTGAGGGTGGTGTTGGGGGTGAGGGTGGTGTTGGGGGTGAGGGTGGGGGTGGGGTGGTGTCGGGGTGGGGTTGGGGGTGAGGGTGGTGTTGGGGGTGAGGGTGGTGCTGGGGGTGAGGGTGGTGTTGGGGGTGAGTGTGGTGTTGGGGGTGAGGGTGGTGTTGGGGGTGAGTGTGGTGTTGGGGGTGAGGGTGGTGTTGGGGGTGAGGGTGGTGTTGGGGGTGAGGGTGGTGTTGGGGTTGTGTTGGGGGTGAGGGTGGTGTTGGGGGTGAGGGTGGTGTTGGGGTTGTGTTGGGGGTGGGGGTGAGGGTGGTGTTGGGGGTGAGGGTGGTGTTGGGGTTGTGTTGGGGGTGAGGGTGGTGTTGGGGGTGAGGGTGGTGTTGGGGTTGTGTTGGGGGTGGGGGTGAGGGTGGTGTTGGGGGTGAGGGTGGTGTTGGGGGTGAGTGTGGTGTTGGGGGTGGGGGTGGTGTTGGGGGTGAGGGTGGTGTTGGGGGTGAGGGTGGTGTTGGGGGTGAGTGTGGTGTTGGGGGTGAGGGTGGTGTTGGGGGTGAGGGTGGTGTTGGGGGTGAGGGTGGTGTTGGGGGTGAGGGTGGGGTTGGGGGTGAGGGTGGTGTTGGGGGTGAGGGTGGTGTTGGGGGTGGGGTGGTGTCGGGGTGGGGTTGGGGGTGAGGATGGTGTTGGTGGTGAGGGTGGTGTTGGGGTGAGGGTGGTGTTGGGGGTGAGGGTGGTGTTGGGGGTGAGGGTGGTGTTGGGGGTGAGGGTGGTGTTGGGGTGAGGGTGGTGTTGGGGGTGAGGGTGGTGTTGGGGGTGAGGGTGGTGTTGGGGGTGGGGTGGTGTCGGGGTGGTGTTGGGGGTGAGGATGGTGTTGGTGGTGAGGGTGGTGTTGGGGTGAGGGTGGTGTTGGGGGTGAGGGTGGTGTTGGGGGTGAGGGTGGTGTTGGGGTGGGGTTGGGGGTGAGGGTGGTGTTGGGGGTGAGGGTGGTGTTGGGGGTGAGGGTGGGGGTGGGGTGGAGTGGGGGTGGGGTGGTGTCGGGGTGGGGTTGGGGGTGAGGGTGGTGTTGGGGGTGAGGGTGGTGTTGGGGGTGAGTGTGGTGTTGGGGGTGAGGGTGGTGTTGGGGGTGAGTGTGGTGTTGGGGGTGAGGGTGGTGTTGGGGGTGAGTGTGGTGTTGGGGGTGAGGGTGGTGTTGGGGGTGAGTGTGGTGTTGGGGGTGAGGGTGGTGTTGGGGGTGAGTGTGGTGTTGGGGGTGAGGGTGGTGTTGGGGGTGAGGGTGGTGTTGGGGTTGTGTTGGGGGTGGGATTGGCACACGTGTCACGGGGAACCGCACGCAGCAGGGTCTCACTTCCTCGCCGGCGACCTCCCTCCCCTCTGGGCTGCTGACCAAGTCCAGGGCCCTCTGCTCTACCACGGTGAGGGGCTGCAGGTCCGGCGGTCCCCCTCCTGTCTTCTCCAGCTCCTGGTGTAGTGCATGGCCTTCTCCTGGGGGAGGGGAGGGGTGGGGGGGTGTTGTCGAAACAGAAAACGACAGTGTTAGACAGTCCAACGCATGCAGCCAAGGGGCTGGGTAACTGATAGCCTCAGTGCCCAGGGCACCCGGCCATGGAGGATGGGTATGGGTGCAGGCATGTGGGCAGGGTGGGGGGGTGGCGTTAGTGCCAGGGGCATCGTGCTGCCAACTCACCCTGGCCGCCCTGAGGAGGTTGTGCGTTTTTCTTACGACACTGCTGGCCGATTTGGACGATGTTGCCCACGGCGCTGACCCCCTCTGCCACATGCGCCCCGGGACGACGAACGGTGATGTCTGGCAGCCTCCCTCCAGGGCTGGGGTACAGGGTCATCCTCCTCTCCTCCACGGCATCCAAGAGGGTCTCGAGATCTGTGTCCGCAAACCTCGGGGCTGCCCTTCTCTTCTTGGCTGGGATAGTGTGTGTGTGAGGGGGTGAAGTGTGTCTGTGTGAGACCATTTCCCATTGGAATCGATTGTGTTCCACGTCGCACTGGTTCTAGTCCCTGAACAGTAGCAGAATCGGTCCTGGTGCGGCACCAGTTTTGCTGTCGTGAAAGTCCGAGAGCTCTGCGTTGGCGTCAACACTTAGTCCCCAAAACGGAGAATGCCACCTCTGTGTATATTTAAGACTGAGACGGATAGATTCTTGATCAGTCAGGGAATCATGTGTTACGGGGCGAGGGCAGGAAAGTGGACGTGAGGATTGTCGGATCAGCCATGATCCCATTGACTGACGGACCAGGCTCGAGGGGCCGAATGGCCTACTCCTGTCCCTATTTCTTGTGGTCAACTATGGTCTTATTCTAATACTTTAGTAAGATCTGATTGGTTCCAGCAAAACAAAGATCTTACAAAAATGTGTTGGATAACTTACGATTTTGTTGCATGTTGCTGAGATTAGTCAATATCTCGTTCTGCCATTTCATTTGATATTCTAATCTTGAGACTGAAAGACACAATCGATCTCTGACATTAAACACAAATACCCCGACATGAAATACAGAATAACATGATGCCAACATTTTACTCAACTGTAAAAAGTCTTTTTTTTATCAAAGTTGCATTTTTAATTCACTCTGTTATAGAGGATAAAGGTATTCTATTTCAACTGATACATTAATCAGAATATAATAATTAAATATCTTTCGGATATTTTCTACAGAATGTGAGTAATGGTCATGGAAATAATAACACGCATTTTCTGTTGCTGAGGGAAAGTTGGCCAATTAATGGCCTCACCCCACCAGCACTGGTATTAATCCGCGGGGGGAGGGGGGGGGGCTGGCCTGTCGTCGTGCAGTGTGTGCGACAGGTGTCACTATGGGGGTCAGCATGTCACTTCCGGGAGGGGCGGATGGGGGAGCCCTTCCATCAGACCCACCAGTGCCTGGTCGAGCAATTGGACATCGGGAAGGAGAGGGCACGCTGGAAGCCACCCCTCTTGTCCTTGCTACTGACCACCCTACCCCCCATCCGCCCCCCCACCCAACATTTCTCTCCCCACGACCCCCACGTCCAAATGGGCAAGTTTCCGATCTCTAAATTCAATGTAACTCGATATAGTTTGGGAGTGGGCTGCTCAGTTTTCTCACATTCCCCTCCCATCACTCCCTGAAACCGTGAGGTCCATCGATACAGGTTTGTTGGACCTGTCCCCTCTCCCCTTGCTCTGGAGGAGGATCAGCGAGAGTGGGGATTGGGAGAAGTTACACAGGAATTCCACACTCGGCAGTTTGACACCAGTCACACAGCAGGAACTGTCGCAGAACTGTCGCGGCCAATTTACACTCACTGTCCTGGGGTAGTTTCTGCCGAATTAATATCGGGTACTTACTTCTTGACTGACAAACTGTCAATACTTAGTCCCCGAAACGGAGAATGCCACCTCTGTGTATATTTAAGGCTGAGATGGATAGATTCTTGATCAGTCAGGGAATCATGTGTTATGGGGCGAGGGCAGGAAAGTGGACGTGAGGATTGTCGGATCAGCCATGATCCCATTGACTGACAGACCAGGCTCGAGGGGCCGAATGGCCTACTCCTGTCCCTATTTCTTGTGGTCAACTATGGTCTTATTCTAATACTTTAGTAAGATCTGATTGGTTCCAGCAAAACAAAGATCTTACAAAAATGTGTTGGATAACTTACGATTTTGTTGCATGTTGCTGAGATTAGTCAATATCTCGTTCTGCCATTTCATTTGATATTCTAATCTTGAGACTGAAAGACACAATCGATCTCCGACATTAAACACAAATACCCCGACATGAAATACAGAATAACATGATGCCAACATTTTATTCAACTGTAAAAAGTCTTTGTTTTATCAAAGTTGCATTTTTAATTCACTCTGTTATAGAGGATAAAGGTATTCTATTTCAACTGATACATTAATCAGAATATAATAATTAAATATCTTTCGGATATTTTCTACAGAATGTGAGTAATGGTCATGGAAATAATAACACGCATTTTCTGTTGCTGAGGGAAAGTTGGCCAATTAATGGCCTCACCCCACCAGCACTGGTATTAATCCGCGGGGGGAGGGGGGGGGCTGGCCTGTCGTCGTGCAGTGTGTGCGACAGGTGTCACTATGGGGGTCAGCATGTCACTTCCGGGGGGGCGGATGGGGGAGCCCTCCCATCAGACCCACCAGTGCCTGGTCGAGCAATTGGACATCGGGAAGGAGAGGGCACGCTGGAAGCCACCCCTCTTGTCCTTGCTACTGACCACCCTACCCCCCCATCCGCCCCCCACCCAACATTTCTCTCCCCACGACCCCCACGTCCAAATGGGCAAGTTTCCGATCTCTAAATTCAATGTAACTCGATATAGTTTGGGAGTGGGCTGCTCAGTTTTCTCACATTCCCCTCCCATCACTCCCTGAAACCGTGAGGTCCATCGATACAGGTTTGTTGGACCTGTCCCCTCTCCCCTTGCTCTGGAGGAGGATCAGCGAGAGTGGGGATTGGGAGAAGTTACACAGGAATTCCACACTCGGCAGTTTGACACCAGTCACACAGCAGGAACTGTCGCAGAACTGTCGCGGCCAATTTACACTCACTGTCCTGGGGTAGTTTCTGTCGAATTAATATCGGGTACTTACTTCTTGACTGACTAACCATGAGCAGAACAAAAGTCACAAAGAAAGATATGCCCAGGATCAGGAAGAGGAAACTAGCTTTGCTTCGGAAAATGGACCATCCTCCACATGAAATCTCTTTTCCACAACCTTCAGGGGGGGAAGAAAATTGAAACAGTCGGTTCACTTGTCGCCCAATAAAGTTTAACATTAATTCTGCCGCTCCCATTCCCAATAGGGGAACCCACTCTGAGGGGGCGCTGATCGGAGAGTTGGGCCAACTGATCTAGATCTCTCTCTGCTCAGTGCTCCCAATCACTTCACTGTCCACTGTTGGGTTTTGAAGTTTAGACTTGCTTATTTGATTAATTGCTTCAGGGTTTTATACACTTCGGCAAGCAAGAGAACCTTGGATCATTTGAAACTCTATCCAGAAATCAATCACCTGTAATGAATGTAGGAATTTCAGATGTATATTGTACTAGATATATATATGTATGTGTGTGTGGTGTAGTAATGGTTAAAGGACTGGGTTAGTGTGTGTATGTCACGACTGTAGTAAGAGTTTGAAAAGTCCTGGTTTAACAGACAGGCAGACACTGGTCTGTGATGCAGAACAAGGCCAGCAGCGCGGGTTCAATTCCCGCAACAGCCTCCCCAAACAGGCGCCGGAATGTGGCGACTAGGGGCATTTCACAGTAACTTCATTGAAGCCTACTTGTGACAATAAGCGATTTTCATTTCATTCATTTTTAAAATCTGATGAGCTGCAAGATAAAAAGCTTCGACAGCACATCTCTTTTTCAGAAATGGCCATATTATTTTCTCGAATTAACCCAAGGTGGAATCACAAGTGCTTTGCTGATGATAAAGGTCCATGTTTCTCAGCCCAGCCATGGGATAGTATTAAACTGACAAGTACATTAAATGCCTAAGACCCACATGAGCTCCACAGTACCAGGCGAGAGTCGAAATGTTGCTGGTTAATTAGCCCACTGCAGGAAGCTTCTTTCACAGCACATCCCCAAATCTGCAAACTCTACCACCTGGAAGGACAAGGGAAGCAGATACATGGGAACACCACCAGCTGCAGTGTTGCCCTCCGAGTCACACACCATCCTCACTTGGAAATATACCGGCGAGAAGCACGTCTGCGGGGGGGGGGGGTCAGAGAATATCGCCCATAATCTTGAAATATTACAGCGTAGCACACGGCTCATTCAGTTTATCAAACGCGTGCTGAGCCAACTAGATAGCTCACCGTCCCGCTCGCTCTCCTCACCCCCACAAAAAGTCTTGAATTCCCTCTCCAAAGGATTTAGGGATTGCACATTAACAGAAGCACTGGGCCAGGCGTGCTGGAATCGAACCATCCTCTGTACAAAGATTCTTCTTTCCAGCTGCCCTTTCGTTGTTTTTTGGGGGATTGTCGTAACCCTTCGCCTCCAACATTCACTTCTCACTTAATTACCTGCAAATACTCGCCTTCAAGGTATCGTCTCGCATCATTGACTTTGTCTGTATATGTGTTTGTGATACCCACCTCTTCATTCACCTGATGCAGGAGCAGTGCTCCGAAAGCTAGTGATTCGAAACAAACCTGTTGGACTTTAACCTGTCTTTGTAAGACTTCTTACTGTGCTCACCCCACTTCACTTCCCACTGAGCGCGAGGACCAATTTACCATTGAGCAACGAGACGCATGCTAACTGCACACGCTCAAAAATCAAACCCTGACCAAAGAGCCAAGGAACAGAACCATTACTGGCCCCTTGACATTTAGCCATTGGGACTTGCTATTTCGGGATTTCAGCATTCCTTTTATTTCTCGTTTGGAAATTGTGCACTGCTCAGGACACAAGTTATTTTATCATCAGTCTTTTAATAGGTGGTTTGACTGAGAAGTGTTAAGTGTTAGACAAAATCATGTTGTTCCCCAGGAATAAATTCGTTAAATTAATCAAATTGAATAAGCTGGAGATTTTTTTCGCTTTTGTGGATCCCTCGTTTTTGTTGGATTTTCAGCGTCTGAATAGAAGTTAGCAGAGTGGTTTCTCCCCCTTACACAGTCTATCCCCCTCCCTGCCCCAGTCCTTTGAAGATATGGGATGAATGCAAAGTGAGATTAACAACAACCTTTTACCCCCTCAGTTTGTGATTCCTTTAAGTTTTACACATCAGAGAGGAAGACGTCGCAAACAAACTTATTGCTTTCAGCGAAAGGTTCGTCGGCAACATTCCACATTGACCCCCATTCTTGACTGATTTGCCGAGTTGAACACCTTTCAATCAATCCCCTTCTGCCGAGTAAATGTTCATAAAATACTTTGGGTGAGGGGAAAACAGACACCTGGCCATCTTTCAAATGTCATTCAGTATCAGTCCGTAACAGCCTCCCTGAACAGGCGCCGGAATGTGGCGACTAGGGGCTTTTCACAGTAACTTCATTGAAGCCTACTTGTGACAATAAGCGATTTTCATTTTTCATTTCAGTTAAAAACATCAAACTGTTTTCATCCTTTCAATAACCTGTTCAAAGAACACAGATCTTTGTCTAAACAACGGGCGCTTATGTTTGTCTTATCAATGTCGTAGCCGCCAAATGAGACAGTGTGCTCTATTGGGAACATTTGCAATCTCTTGCATTCTCTCCGCCCGAGAGAGCTGCCTTTTGAAATAAAAAACTCCAACGTTAGTCAACTTTCAAAACCGCCCAGGACAATGGAGAGGGGGAGTTGGGTGGTCGGAAGGCAGGGTGCAGTGTCTCAATGTCGGAAGAGAATTCTTCAAAGAAGATTAGACGGCTGTCGCTATTAACGCAGACATCATTGAAATTGTCGACTTACTTTAACGATGCTCGATGTCACTTCAGTGGCATAAGCGAGGAACACTCGGGGGAGATTTGGTCTTCAAATTTCTGAAGGGTTCTGATGGAGTAAATTGGAAGAATCTGCTTTTACTGGAAAGAGGGTCGTTTACGGAGAGTGGGGGGGGGGGGGGTTCAGTAACCGGGGGGTTTGGGAGCGGGGGGTGGGGGGGGGGGGCGTACAGGGGGGCATAGGTTTAGGGTTGTTGGAAATAGGAACCCATTGGGAGGATAGATTATTTTTTTTGCCTAGCGAGTTGTTATGATGTGAAATGCGCTGCCTGAAAGGGTTTTGGAAATAACACAGAAAGAAAAATGAACAGCCCGGATCAGTATTCATAATCCCCTCATTTTACAGTATTTTTTCCTTCTGGGCCATTTATTCAAAATGGTTCATAAAATGCGCAAGGAGGCTATCTGTGCCTCTGCTGGTTCCCTGGAACTATCTATCCAATTAGTCCCACTCATGGCATTGCAACTTTTCCCTTTTCAAGAATCTGTCCAGTTCCATGGAATCCCTACAGTACAGAAGGAGACCTTTCAGCCCCTCATGCACCGACCCTCAGAAATAGCGCCCTACCCATGCCCACTCCCATGCCCTCTCCCCGTAGCCCCACCGAACCTACACATCTCTGGACATTGAGGGGCGCTTTCAGCATGTCCAATCCACCTAACCTGCACATCTTTGGACTGTGGGAGGAAACCGGAGCACCCGGAGGAAACCCACGCACACACACGGGGAGAACGTGCAGACTCCGCACAGACAGCGACCCGAGGCTGGAATCGAACATGGCCGCTGTGAGGCAACAGTGCTAACCACTGTGCTACCGTCTGCCCTTTCAGGCAGCACCTTCCATATTATGGCAGTTCTCTGTGTTTAAAAGAAATTGATTCCTCCTTCGGAGCAGCTCCCCCTCAAACCCCCTCCCCGGATATTTTTTGCCAATAACTTTCAAATATTGTGTCCGCTAATTGCCGACTCTTGCCCCTCGCTCCCTGCTTTAACAAAAGCCCCCCGAACGTTTGAAGGCACTCAAGCCGCAGTGAATGGGACCTCAGACCTCCGCTCGCAGTAGAAGGAGCGAGTTCCGGTGGGGAGCCGCCTGTTACTCCGTTTACCTTGGAGGACCACTTCCTGTCGCCGGCGCTCCCACTGGCTGCACAAGTTGTTGTAGATGGTGTCGTCCTCCCTGCTCCTGTCGAGAATGTGGAAGTTGGTGTACGTTGGTTCATGAGGCAAGGATCCAGACATGGTCCAGTCCCAAGACGGCTTCTGGTCGTAAGAACGTCGGAGGGTTCAGTTTTCAGTAAGGTCTCTGATGTGAAATCAGTCTTGGGGTGGTTCGGGTGGTGGAGTGGTTTTGAGAGCAGGTGGGAAGGTTATTTTTTATTCTGCTTTTACTCTGAACACACTTTGCTGAGATAGGTTGAGTGGAAGATGATGTTATCTGTTGGACTTCCTGAGAGTTGCTTATCTCACTCGGCGATGTACCAGAAAAAAAAAAAGCACTGTTAGTTATCAGAAATGACTGCTTTTCTTCAGCCTTGCCCTTTCATATCCTGCCTATATTCCTTAACACATGTTGGCGCTCAGGAACATGCTTCTACATCACTTGTGACCTCCAGACAGGGGCCTGTTGCGAGTTAGATGCCAGACCAGAGTTTCCATTATTCCGCCCAGCAACACACATCTCGGGGCATGTCTATCCGCGGGGGAGGGAGTCTGACCTGTTTGTGTCCATTTGCCACGAGTGGGCCAAGCATGATTCAATTGCTCCAAAGTCAAGCCACATTTCACCTCCAGCAGAGATTCAGTCAAGCTTAGAGCTTCCTGAGGGCCTCAGGGTATACCATCATACAACCACAGTGCAGACGGAGGCCATTCAGCCTCTTGTCTCTGTGCTGGCTCTTTGAAAGAGCAATTAATCCCTTGCTCTTTCCGCAATGTACACAATTCATTTTCCGACTTCCCGATCACAACAACTTGCAACTCATTTCCCCTTTGCTTCTTTTGCTAATGTTCTTAAGGCTGTTTTGTTTGGTTACCAAAACCTCCCGTCGTCAGAAACTGTTTCTCCTTGCTTCTTCTAGCAAAACTCTTGATCATCTTTGATACAATACCCGCACCTCCCCCACCCCCCTCGCAACCTTCCCCTTTGACAAGAACAATCCCCCCTCCATAACATCTCTTCTTCCTCAACAAATTCCTTCTTACACACAAATTAGGCCCCTCGAATCTGCTCCTTCTTTCTTTACCTCTCTTCCCACATTATATTTTTCCCTCCCTTCCTTATTTCTGTGCTTCTGTATTAAATTGTACTTTATCAAGCCCACGGCGACCTGGTCAAAATTACTAATGTTATGGATGCACATTAGGTTTACATTCACTACTGAGAACATTTATAATTCTGAATTCACCAAATGATCAGGAGATAGTCTTTTCATGGCAGAGAGATCAACAGTACACCTGCTCTGTCTGGCTTCAGCTCCAACACTGAAAACAAAACCAAAACACACCCTGCAGCAAACAACCTAAAACAAAAGTAAAAAGCTGACAGACAGACAGCTCCACCCACTCTCTGACATCACTGCAGTAGTAAACATCCATTTCTTAAAAGTACTCTCACTACAGATATTTATATACACACCCATTTATAAACACCCATTTCTTAAAGGTACTCTCAGATGACACGAATGATCTTCGTTCATCTCCTCAGAATTTTGGCGTTCAGGGCAGCACGGTAGCACAGTGATTGGCACAACTATCCCACAGCGCCAGGGACCCGGGTTTCATTCCAGCCTTGCGCTATGTGGAGTTTTCACATCCTCCCCATCTCTGCGTGGGTTTCCTCCGGGTGCCCCGGTTTCCTCCCACAGTCCAAAGATGTGCAAGTTAGGTGAGGTTACAGGCATAGGGTGGGGGGTGAGTCTAGATAGGGTGCTCTTTCAGAGGGTTGGTGCAGACTCGATGGGCCGAATGGCCTCCTTGTGCACTGTAGGGATTCTGTGGATTTTTCTATGGGATGGTCCACTCTAGGTGTGGGACCCAGTAATGAGAGAGGCTGTGATCGTACCCTGGTTTAACACTTGTTTATTGATGCTACACCTAGACATGGGCCACGAATTAGTGGCCCTGTTGAACGCGGGTCCAAATCCCGTATTGGCCGCTAAATTTCGGGAGCAGCCAAAATAGTGGGCTGGATTCTCCCAAAGTGGGACTATGTCCCCACACGGGTGTAAAAACGCTGGCGTTTCCCTCTCAAGATTCCTTGGAAAAGGTGGAGCCGATTCTCTGACCTCCTGCAGGGAGGGCTAACAGGAACTCAGAGCAATTCTCACAGCTTTAGCTGCGGGTATGGGCGCCCGCATTTCCGGTTTTGAGTCTGCGCATGCGCACGGTGGCGGCCTCGCCGAGCGCCATGCCGGACTCGGACCGCGGAGGCAGTTGAAGAATGTAGGCCCCCCCCAATCGGCCGTGCACCCGAAGATCCGACCGCGCCGATACGTCCCCCGGCCGCCTATGAGGCACCCCCCCCTGCCCCCGGTGTCCGCTACCCCCCCCCCCCCCCCAACCAGGGCGGCCGCAGACTGGGTCCACAGCCGCCACCCGAGCTTCCCGACGGCGAGAGTTGGTTAGAACCGGTTGGGAGCGGAGGAAGATGGCGGGGCGAGCCTCTGGCAACGGGCCCCCAGCCGCGTGGAGCACTCTGCAAACACGCCGACTCTCGGGTCCCGGAGAATCGCCAGACCGGCAGCGGGCCAGAATTCGGTGTGAAATTGGATTCTCCGCCTCCGTGCCAAACGTGATTCCAGCCCAGTATTTCTGCCAGTGAGATTTCAGTTTGAGATCTTCCCCAACCCCCCGGCGGTGACGTGATCGGGGTCACGGAAGATTGGGCGAGAACCAGATTTCCATAAATTTCATTACATTAACATCTACCTGCCGGCCTTGACAATGTGATGTCCACCAGGATGTATTTTCCCACCCAGTCGGCATAAAGTCCCGCTGGTCCTAATCTCTACTGGTTTTCAAAAATGGTCACCACGTCAGGGGCAGGGAGGTAAGTATAATAGCCCCTGGGTGGTGAGGGACATGGCCGGCATCCCAGCAGTGCCACAGCTGGGCCCTCTGGGGACCCTCAATGCGGGGGGGGAAGGCTTTCCCTTAAGTGTTTTGGGGTGGGGAGAGGCGAGAACCCCGAGGTTTCTGTAAGGGAGATGTTTGAACCCTGTGCCTGTGAGGGAGGGGGAAGGGGGGGAGCCCAGTGTTGGGGGACGCATGGATACTTGCACTGTGTGGCGGGGGGGGGGGCGGTACCCCGATGCTTGGGGGAGAGGGACCAGATGTCCATGGGGGGGGGGGGGGGGGAGTTGTAGCGCACAATGACTTACACAAGTCGAGAAGTGATGAAGTCTATCGAGGCTTTATTAAGCAAGACTTGTTCCCCAGCAGCTCAGTTACAGAATGCGGCTGCTGGGAGAACTCGAGCTCATATACTCCGCCTTCAGGGCGGAGCCAGAAGTCAGCAGATCCAACCGGGACCTGTCAGCCAATAGCCTCTCGGCTTCACAGGTACCATATTACCCCTAATACATACCACCACATTCACCCCTTGTTAAAAAAGATCCCGGTGGGGTGGTGGTTCGCATGGTGGTAGGGGATGACAAGGCTGGTCCTGGAACAAATTTCGAACAGTGGCTATGCATTGAGCCCAACATTTAACTATGTACAAGTTTGTGTCAGAATTATTTACAACAAAATTCTTTTTTTCTTGGTGTCACGCGGATTCCACGAGTCGAGCGGGCGGTCTGGTCGTCCTCGTCGATCGCCTCAGCCCCGGTGGTGGTGCAGGTGCTGGCTCGGGCACTGTCGCCTCCGGGAGCGTTGCGCTGTTTGTTCCTGTTTCTTTACTCCTGGGCGGGCACGGGAGGAGGACCGATCCACCCGGGAAGGGGGCGGTCGTGGGGTGCGCCGGTGGCAGGGAGGGGGGTGATCGGTGTTGGGGGTGTGTGTGTGTTTCCGGCGGGCGCCAGGTCCCGCAGGGAGACCGTGTCCTGTCGGCCGTCGGGGTACGCAATGTAGGCGTACTGAGGGTTTGCGTGGAGAAGGTGAACCCTCTCGACCAACGGGTCCGATTTGTGCGCCCGCACATGCTTTCGGAGCAAGATGGGTCCTGGGGCTGCCAGCCAGGTCGGCAGCGACGCTCCGGAGGAGGACTTCCTGGGGAAGACAAGGAGGTGCTCGTGAGGCATTTGGTTAGTGCTGGTACACAGCAGCGACCGGATGGAGTGGAGAGCATCCGGGAGGACTTCCTGCCGCCGGGACACTGGGAGATCTCTGGACCGTAGGGCCAGTAGGACGGTCTTCCAGACCGTACCATTCTCCCTCTCTACCTGACCGTTCCCCCGGGGGTTGTAGCTGGTCGTCCTGCTCGAGGCAATGCCCTTGCTGAGCAGGAACTGACGCAGCTCGTCGCTCATGAAGGAGGACCCCCTGTCGCTATGGATGTACGCGGGGAAACCGAACAGTGTAAAGATGGTGCCGAGGGCTTTAATGACTGTGGCCGCTGTCATGTCGGGGCAGGGGATGGCGAAGGGGAAACGGGAGTATTCATCCACCACATTCAGGAAGTACGTGTTGCGGTCGGTGGAGGGGAGGGGGCCCTTGAAATCCAAACTGAGGTGTTCAAAGGGACGGGAAGCCTTTACCAGGTGCGCTCTATCTGGCCTGAAAAAGTGCGGGTTGCACTCTGCGCAGATGTGGCAGTTCCTGGTGACTGTACGGACCTCCTCCTCCAGAGTAGGGGAGGTTGCGGAACTTCACGAAATGGTAGAATCGAGTGACCCCCGGGTGGCAGAGGTCCTCGTGGAGGGCTTGGAGGCGGTCTATTTGTGCACATGAGCCGCGGGATAGGGCATCGGACGGCTCGTTCAGCTTTCCGGGACGATACAAGATCTCATAGTTATAGGTGGAGAGCTCAATCCTCCACCTCAAGATCTTGTCATTCTTAATTTTGCCCCGCTGTGCATTATCGAACATAAAGGCTACCGACTGTTGGTCAGTGAGGAGAGTGAATCTCCTGCCGGCCAGGTAATGCTTCCAATGTCGCACAGCTTCCACTATGGCTTGGGCCTCCTTTTCCACTGAGGAGTAGCGGATTTCTGAGACGTGGAGGGTCCGGAAGAAAAAGGCCACGGGTCTGCCCGCTTGGTTGAGAGTGGCCGCCAGAGCTACATCGGATGCGTCGCTCTCGACCTGGAAGGGGAGGGACTCGTCGATAGCGTGCATCGTGGCCTTTGCAATATCCGCTTTGATGCGGCTGAAGGCCTGGCGGGCCTCTGTCGACAGGGGAAAGGTAGTGGACTGGATTAACGGATGGGCCTTGTCTGCGTACTGGGGGACCCACTGGGCGTAATATGAAAAGAAGCCCAGGCAGCGTTTCAGGGCTTTGGAGCAGTGGGGGAGGGGAAATTCCATAAGGGGGCGCATGCGTTCGGGGTCGGGGCCTATCACTCCATTGCGCACTACGTATCCCAGGATGGCCAGACGGTTGGTGCTGAAAACGCATTTTTCCTCGTTATATGTGAGGTTCAGGGCGTTAGCGGTCTGGAGGAATTTTTGGAGGTTGGCGTCGTGGTCCTGCTGATCGTGGCCGCAGATGGTTATGTTGTCAAGGTACGGGAACTTGGCCCGCAGCCCGTGCTGGTCAACCATTCGGTCCATCTCCCGTTGGAAGACCGAGACTCCGTTCGTGACACCAAATGGGACCCTTAGAAAATAATAGAGCCGCCCGTCTGCTTCGAAGGCTGTGTACTTGCGGTCACCTGGGCGGATGGGGAGCTGGTGGTAGGCGGACTTGAGGTCCACGGTGGAAAAGACCTTGTACTGTGCAGACCTGTTGATGGTCTGACTACAGTCTACGACCATCCTCTGCTTCTCCCCGGTCTTCACAACTACCACCTGGGCTCTCCAGGGACTATTGCTGGCCTGGATTATGCCTTCCTTCAGCAGCCGCTGGACTTCAGACCGGACAACCGTCCGATCCTGGGCGCTGTACCGTCTGCTCCTAGTGGCAACGGGTTTGCAATCCGGGGTGAGGTTTGCAAACAAGGACGGCGGTTCAACCTTGAGGGTCGCGAGGCTGCAGATAGTGAGTGGGGGTATGGGGCCGCCGAATTGGAATGTTAGGCTCTGCAGGTTACACTGGAAATCTAATCCCAGTAATGTGGGCGCGTAGAGTTGGGGAAGGACGTAGAGCCTATAGTTCTTAAACTCCCTCCCTTGCACCGTAAGGTTCGCGATGCAGAACCCTTTGATCTCCACTGAATGGGATCCCGCAGCTAGGGAAATCTTTTGAGCGCTTGGACGAATGGAAAGAAAACAGCGTCTTACCGTATCCGGGTGAATAAAACTTTCCGTGCTCCCGGAGTCTATCAAGCATGGCGTCTCGTACCCGTTGACCAGCACCGTTGTTGTCGTCGTTTGGAGCGTCCGGGGCCGTGATTGGTCCAGAGTCACCGAAGCCAGTCGTGGTAGTAGCATCGCGGCGTTTTCTTCGGACCCCGTGGAGCCGTCATTGCTGGGGTCCTTGGCTGTCAGCCAAGATGGTGGCGTCCATGGATCGCACGCGGTCGGGGTGGACAAAATGGCCGCCCCCATGAATTGCACGTGGCTAGGGGGTCACAAGATGGCGGCGCCCCTCCTCCCCTCGTGGTGTCCGGGACCCAAATTGGCGGCGCCCGCTGGTCACACATGGATCGTTGGGGGGGGGGGGGGGGGAGTTTTGAATCTGCTGTCCTCGTTCTTTCCCGGGGATTGCGGCGACCACCTGGGACCGGCACACTGCCGCATAATGACCCTTTTTGCCGCAGCTTTTACAAATAGCTGCGCGGGCCGGGCAGCGCTGCCGGGGGTGTTTCGCCTGCCCGCAAAAATAGCAGCGGGTCCCACCGGGATGGTCTGACGCTCTAGCCGCGCAGGCTTGCGGGGGGGTGGAGGGTGCCGGGGAGTCGGTCGCAACGGGGGTCCACGGAGCCCAAGAGGCTGCCGCGCGGTCGGGGCTGTAGGCGCGGGCGTTTTGTGAGGCCACATCGAGGGAGGCCGCAAGGGCCGGTGCCTCTGAGAGTCCTAACGATTCTCTTTCTAAAAGTCTTTGACAAATTTGGGGAGAAGTCATACCTGCCACGAATGCGTCTCTGATTAGCAGGTCCGTGTGCTCGATCGCGCTCACCGACGGGCAGTTGCAGTTTCGTCCCAAAATTAGCAGCGCGCTGTAGAATTCGTCGAGCGATTCTCCGGGGATTTGCCGTCTCGTTGCGAGTTGGTGGCGTGCGTAGACCTGGTTTATGGGCCGAATGTAGACGCCTTTCAGCAACGCGAGCGCCGTCGGGAAATCCTCCGCATCTTCGATGAGCGTGTAGATTTCTGGGCTCACCCTGGAATGCAGGACCTGCATTTTCTGATCTTCCGTGGTCCGGCCCGGGGCCGTTCGAAGGTAACCTTCGAAGCACGCTAGCCAGTGTTTAAACACGGCCGCCGAGTTTGCTGCATGGGGGCTGATCCGCAGACACTCCGGGGCGATCCGGAGCTCCATAGTCTGTTAAGCTTGCTGAATAAAGGACTTCCGGGTGCGGCGATGACCAGCTGAGTCGCACGTTTCGGCAGCTCCCGGTGAAACGGACTTTTGGGCTCTTGATAGGAGCCCCAACGGCAATTTTGACGGCTAAAAACACTGTGCGGTAAACCAGAAGGGAATCCCCCCTGGATACGGATGAAAAAAGGAGGAGAAAGTGGCCGGATTGCAGTGGATCCTTTAGAACAGCGGCAAGGAAGGCAAGCAAAAACCAAGATGGCGTCGGAAGGTGGCAGTTTAACATGGGGCCCTGAACAACAAGAGTTCTTGAAATGCTGTGTGGAAGAGCTCAAAAAGGAAATGAAGAAAGAGCTGTTGGCCCCGATACTACAGGCGATCGAAGGGCTAAAGGAGGAACAAAAGACCCAGGAGCGGGAGCTTCGGGTCGTGAAGGCAAAGGCTGCCGAGAATGAGGACGACATACAGGGCCTGGTGGTGAAGACGGAGATGCATGAGGCACATCAGAAACGATGTGTGGAAAGGTTGGAGGCACTGGAGAACAACACAAGGAGGAACAACCTGAGGATTCTTGGTCTTCCTGAAGGTGCGGAGGGAGCGGATGTCGGGGCATATGTGAGCACGATGCTGCACTCGTTAATGGGAGCGGAGGCCCCGGCGGGTCCGTTGGAGGTGGAGGGAGCATACCGAGTGATGGCGCGAGGACCGAGAGCAGGAGAAATTCCCAGAGCCATAGTGGTGAGGTTCCTCCGTTTTAAGGATAGAGAAATGGTCCTTAGATGGGCAAAGAAAACTCGGAGCAGTAAATGGGAGAACGCGGTGATCCGCGTTTATCAAGACTGGAGTGCGGAGGTGGCGAGAAGGAGGGCGAGCTTTAATCGGGCCAAGGCGGTGCTTCATAAAAAGAAGATAAAATTTGGAATGCTGCAACCGGCAAGACTGTGGGTCACATATCGAGGGAGGCACCACTACTTTGAGATGGCGGATGAAGCGTGGACTTTTATTGTGGAAGAAAAACTGGAATGAGCAGGTTATTAAAAAGAACGTTTGAACAAAGTGGTGGGGCGAATGTGGGGGGCGAAGAGGGGGGTTAAAAAGGGGGGAAAGAGGAGTTTTATGTACTAATCCTGCAATGTGGTAACTTTTCTCTCTTCCACAAGTGGTGATGGGGGAGGAGGGGAGGTGGAGGAGATGGGGCGTTGGCCATTGGGGGCGGGGCCAAGGGAAAAGCGCGGGCTTGGTTCCCGCGCTATGATAATCATGGCGGGAATAGAGAAGCAGGAAGGAGGGGGCGTCGCACGGTGCGAGCCGAGGTCACGGGGGGAAGCCGAGGTCGGCCAGAGTTTGCTGACTTCTGGGAGCAACATGGGGGGAGTAATTACGCGAGCGGGGGATCTAGCGGGGGGGGGGGGTGGGAGGGGGGAATTACTGGGTTGCTGCTGCTGGGGAGAGGGGGGAGCTGGTATGGGAGGGGATTGGCGGGGGGGCACCGCCTGGGGGAGATACAGCTGCGTGGGAACCGGGTGAGGAGCTGGAAAAAGGGGATGGCTAATCGACAAGGGGGGGGGGGGTAGGAAGCCCCCCAACCCGGCTGATCACGTGGAACGTGAGAGGGCTGAACGGGCCGATAAAGAGGGCACGGGTACTCGCACACCTTAAGAAACTTAAGGCAGATGTGGTTATGTTACAGGAAACGCACCTGAAACGGATAGACCAGGTTAGGCTACGCAAAGGATGGGTGGGGCAGGTGTTCCATTCGGGGCTAGATGCGAAAAACAGGGGGGTGGCTATATTAGTGGGGAAGCGGGTAATGTTCGAGGCAAAGACTATAGTGGCGGATAACGGGGGCAGATACGTGATGGTGAGTGGCAAACTACAGGGGGAGACGGTGGTTTTGGTAAACGTATATGCCCCGAACTGGGATGATGCCAATTTTATGAGGCGGATGCTAGGATGCATTCCGGACCTAGAGATGGGAAAGCTGATAATGGGGGGAGATTTTAATACGGTGTTGGAACCAGGGCTGGATAGGTCGAAGTCCAGGACTGGAAGGAGGCCGGCAGCAGCCAAGGTACTTAAAGATTTTATGGAGCAGATGGGAGGTGTAGACCCGTGGAGATTTAGCAGACCTAGGAGTAAGGAGTTCTCGTTTTTCTCCTATGTCCATAAAGTCTACTCGCGAATAGACTTTTTTGTGCTGGGAAGGGCGTTGATCCCGAAGGTGAGGGGAACGGAGTATACGGCTATAGCCATTTCGGATCACGCTCCACACTGGGTAGACTTGGAGATAGGGGAGAAAACAGGAGGGCGCCCACCCTGGAGAATGGACATGGGACTAATGGCAGATGAGGGGGTGCATTAAAAAGTACTTGGAACTCAATGATAATGGGGTGGTCCAGGTGGGAGTGGTCTGGGAGGCGCTGAAGGCGGTGGTTAGAGGGGAGCTGATATCAATAAGGGCACATAAAGGGAAGCAGGAGAGTAAGGAACGGGAGCGGTTGCTGCAAGAACTTTTGAGGGTGGACAGACAATATGCGGAAGCACCAGAGGAGGGACTGTACAGGGAAAGGCAAAGGCTACATGTAGAATTTGACTTGCTGACTACGGGCACTGCAGAGGCACAATGGAGGAAGGCACAGGGTGTACAGTACGAATATGGGGAGAAGGCGAGCAGGTTGCTGGCACACCAATTGAGGAAAAGGGGAGCAGCGAGGGAAATAGGGGGAGTGAGGGATGAGGAAGGAGAGATGGAGCGGGGAGCGGAGAGAGTGAATGGAGTGTTCAAGACATTTTATAAAAAATTATACGAAGCTCAACCCCCGGATGGGAGGGAGAGAATGATGGGCTTTTTGGATTGGCTGGAATTTCCCAAGGTGGAAGAGCAGGAAAGGGTGGGACTGGGAGCACAGATCGAGGTAGAAGAAGTGGTGAAAGGAATTAGGAGCATGCAGGCGGGAAAGGCCCCGGGACCGGATGGATTCCCAGTCGAATTCTATAGAAAATATGTGGACTTGCTCGCCCCGGTATTGACGAGGACCTTTAATGAGGCAAAGGAAAGGGGACAACTGCCCCCGACTATGTCTGAAGCAACGATATCGCTTCTTGTAAAGAAGGAAAAGGACCCGCTACAATGCGGGTCCTTTAGACCTATTTCCCTCCTAAATGTAGATGCCAAGATCCTGGCCAAGGTAATGGCAATGAGAATAGAGGAATGTGTCCCGGGGGTGGTCCACGAGGACCAAACTGGGTTTGTGAAGGGGAGACAGCTGAACACGAATATACGGAGGCTGTTAGGGGTAATGATGATGCCCCCACCAGAGGGGGAAACGGAGATAGTTGTGGCGATGGATGCCGAGAAAGCATTTGATAGAGTGGAGTGGGATTATTTGTGGGAGGTGTTGAGGAGATTTGGTTTTGGAGAGGGGTATGTTAGATGGGTGCAGCTGTTGTATAGGGCCCCGATGGCGAGCGTGGTCACAAATGGACGGGGATCTGCATATTTTCGGCTCCATAGAGGGACAAGGCAGGGATGCCCTCTGTCCCCATTATTGTTTGCACTGGCGATTGAGCCCCTGGCGATAGCGTTGAGGCGTTCCAAGAAGTGGAGGGGAGTACTTAGGGGAGGAGAAGAACACCGGGTATCTTTGTATGCGGACGATTTGTTACTATATGTGGCAGACCCGGCGGAGGGGATGCCAGAAATAATGCGGATACTTGGGGAGTTTGGGGATTTTTCAGGGTATAAATTGAACATGGGGAAAAGTGAGTTGTTTGTGGTGCATCCAGGGGAGCAGAGTAGAGAAATAGAGGACCTACCGTTGAGGAAGGTAACAAGGGACTTTCGTTACATGGGGATCCAGATAGCCAAGAATTGGGGCACATTGCATAGGTTAAATTTAACGCGGTTGGTGAAACAAATGGAGGAGGATTTCAAGAGATGGGATATGGTATCCCTGTCACTGGCAGGGAGGGTGCAGGCGGTTAAGATGGTGGTCCTCCTGAGATTCCTCTTTGTGTTTCAGTGCCTCCCGGTGGTGATCACGAAGGCTTTTTTTAAAAGGATCAAAAAGAGCATCATGGGTTTTGTGTGGGCCGGGAAGACCCCGAGAGTGAGGAAGGGATTCTTACAGCGTAGCAGGGATAGCGGGGGGCTGGCACTACCGTGCCTAAGTGAGTATTATTGGGCCGCTAATATTTCAATGGTGAGTAAGTGGATGGGAGAGGAGGAGGGAGCGGCGTGGAAGAGATTAGAGAGGGCATCCTGTAGGGGGACTAGCCTACAGGCTATGGTGACAGCCCCATTGCCGTTCTCACCGAGGAACTACACCACAAGCCCGGTGGTGGTGGCTACACTGAAGATTTGGGGACAGTGTAGACGGCATAGGGGAAAGACTGGAGCCTTGGGGGGGTCCCCGATAAGAAACAACCATAGGTTTGCCCCGGGGGGGAATGGATGGGGGATATGGAATGTGGCAAAGAGCAGGAATAACGCAACTGAAAGATCTGTTTGTGGATGGGAAGTTCGCGAGTCTGGGAGCGCTGACCGAGAAATATGGGTTGCCCCAAGGGAATGCATTCAGGTATATGCAACTGAGGGCTTTTGCGAGGCAACAGGTGAGGGAATTCCCGCAGCTCCCGACACAAGAGGTGCAGGACAGAGTGATCTCAAAGACATGGGTGGGGGATGGTAAGGTGTCAGATATATATAGGGAAATGAGGGACGAAGGGGAGACTATGGTAGATGAACTAAAAGGGAAATGGGAAGAAGAGCTGGGGGAGGAGATCGAGGAGGGGCTGTGGGCAGATGCCCTAAGCAGGGTAAACTCGTCGTCCTCGTGTGCCAGGCTAAGCCTGATTCAGTTTAAGGTATTACACAGGGCGCATATGACTGGAGCATGGCTCAGTAAATATTTTGGGGTGGAGGATAGGTGTGCGAGGTGCTCGAGAAGCCCAGCGAATCATACCCATATGTTTCGGTCATGCCCGGCACTACAGGGGTTTTGGATGGGGGTGACAAAGGTGCTTTCAAAAGTAGTGGGGGTCCGGGTCGAACCAAGCTGGGGGTTGGCTATATTTGGGGTTGCACAAGAGCCGGGAGTGCAGGAGGCGAGAGAGGCCGATGTTTTGGCTTTTGCGCCCCTAGTAGCCCGGCGCAGGATATTGCTAATGTGGAAAGAAGCCAAGCCCCCGGGGGTGGAGACCTGGATAAATGACATGGCAGGGTTTATAAAACTAGAGCGGATTAAGTTCGTTCTAAGGAGATCGGCTCAAGGGTTCACCAGGCGGTGGCAACCGTTCGTCGAATACCTCGCAGAAAGATAGACGGAATTGGAAAAAGAAGGCAGCAGCAGCAGCCCAGGATCGGGGGGGCGGGGGGGGAGGAGGAACCAGAAGGACTCTCAGGGTTGTTAATATATACTGTATAATATGTATAGGTCGTTGCTGCAGAT
Organism: Scyliorhinus torazame; assembly: GCF_047496885.1. Taxonomy (NCBI): domain Eukaryota; kingdom Metazoa; phylum Chordata; class Chondrichthyes; order Carcharhiniformes; family Scyliorhinidae; genus Scyliorhinus; species Scyliorhinus torazame. The sequence goes on along the minus strand of NC_092733.1, from coordinate 9,572,003 downwards.
AATTTTATATTGGACTGTTAAATTATATTTTTGGAGAGTGTTACTTGTGATAAGGCAGTTGCCAATTAGGGTTAGTTTTCATTTTTGTTATTTATTATTTATTCATTTTCTGTTTATAAAATAGGTCATTGTTATTTGTGTTGTTATAATATTGTGTAAAGGATGCACAATGTACTATGTTGGTTGACCAAAAATTTTCAATAAAATATTTTTTAAAAAAGCTTGCTGAATAAATTGTAGCGCAACAATGACTTACACAAGTCGAGAAGTGATGAAGTCTATCGAGGCTTTATTAAGCAAGACTTGTTCCCCAGCAGCTCAGTTACAGAATGCGGCTGCGGGGAGAACTCGAGCTCATATACTCCGCCTTCAGGGTGGAGCCAGAAGTCGGCAGATCCAACCAGGACCCGGGACCTGTCAGCCAATAGCCTCTCGGCTTCACAGGTACCATATTACCCCTAATACATACCACCACAGGGGGCTTTTATTTGTCGGAGATCAGGGCGCCCTTTGAAAAGGGCACTCCAATATTGGGATTCCTGTCCTTGTCGGCATCTTTAGGCCCCGCCCCTCCAGCTGATTCTCACTTCCCCTTTTAAAATGTATGGAGTGTTGTTCAACACAGTGAGAAACATGGCTGCAAAAACCGGCGCGCTTCACATCGGTTTTCTCACTTAAGCCAACACGTTTTGGCAAGATCTTGCCCCTCCCTCTTCCTCTCGGGTACAACACATAACTGACTGACAACATCATCATCCATGTCACACATTAACGCACCCCATCCGTTAACCCCTTCCGCTACATTTGGAACTCTGAGTGACCTTTGAGCCTCGACGGGGAGTCCTCCCTCCTCCTCGCAAGAATGTGTCATCACCTCTTGGGCACAAAGCAATTCTACTGTCAAATCTCTAGCGTCACGTTGGGCAAGCTCCAAGTTTCAGCCCTCTCCAACTTGGGCATTCATTTTATTTCATTTCATTAACCTTCACCAATCAGCGAGTTGAAGGCATTGGGCCACATTGTCCAGCGGTTCGGAGGTGAGACGAGCGGAGGAATGGAGTCTGGTGTGTAAATTGACTGCAGCCAGTTCCACACACAAAGACAGCTGTAATGTTTGCAGCTTTTACTGAGGCTAGGCCAAGGTTAAGACTGATAGATGGGTGAGGATATATAGGGTTACCGAACTAAGGCAGGTTACAATATCGATCTGCCATGACCCACTGCTGCCTCACACGACAGGGACCCCGGTTCTATTCCGGCCTCGGGTGCGGAGTTTGCACATCCTCCCCGTGTGTGCGTGGGTTTCCCCCGGGTGCTCCGGTTTCCTCCCACAGTCCGAAGATGTGCAGGTTAGGTGGATTGGCCGTGCTAAATTGCCCTTAGTGTCCAGGGATGTACAGGTTAGGTGGGGTTACAGGGCTAGGGCGGGGGAGTCGGCCTGGGTGGGGCGCTCTTTTGGAGGGTCGGTGCAGACTTGACGGGCTGTAGAGATTCTATAATTCTAATGCTCGAAGGGCCGAATGGATTCCAACTGGTCCTATATCAGTCCATAATGTTGGGAAGATGGTGGTTACAGAATTGTTTGTCTTAAAGAACTCTCTACAGTCTTTACACAAGGTGATAACTGTAAGTTTTTATTAACTACTAGAACTATTTGCACCTGTACAGCGAGGAGTGCTGTCTCCATGCTTAGATCTGCACACGTCTCTGCTCAATATCACACTGACTCTGGGTCATGTGCCTACTTACATCACTGCTTGGGTGGTACTGTCTTAGTCCCGCATTAACCCTGTTTGCAGTACACATAATTTCAGTAATAATCCCCTTACCTTTTTCATTCAAAATGATGGACCGTTTCAGGGTAAAAGGGAGCGAGGAATTGTAATGGAGAGAGGGAATGGTTAGAGGAAGAGATCACCCAAATGTTGGATGATGAGTTTTAACATACACCCAAGTCAGTAATCTGAGGGACATGTTGGAACAATATTCCCAGGTACAGGAAAAACATTCCTCTTGAACCTTACCTGTCTTTGGATCTCCTGGACATCTCACAACATCTCAGAACATGGGATATCACCGCGGGCCTAATTGCTTTGGCAGCCACCTGGATGCAGTGCCAAGGCTGATCGATCAACCTGAAAGGTACACTCACCGAGGAAACGTATCCAAGTGTTAACTGTGCAATCATTTTTTATTACTGGTTTGAAATGTGAGACATGACGTTATCTGATTCTCAGACAAAAGCACGCGCAACTCGTACCCTCACAAAACGGCGGTCACAGATCACTTCACAAAACGGCGGTCGCGCATCTCTTCACAAAATGGTGGTCACAAATCACTTCACAAAATGGTGGTGGCAAATCACTTCACAAAATGGTGGTGGCAAATCACTTCACAAAATGGTGGTCACGCGTGATAATTTCACAAAATGGTGGCTACATGCCAGATGCACCCCTCCTTTACAAAATGATGCTTCACATGTACTGCCGACTGCCATCAAAGTTTGCCGAAATCCCGAGCTCCCACGAGCAGAAACACAGATCGTGGGAACTTATTACATGTAGCTTGCATAAATCATTCAGTGCTACATCTCACTTTTCTCGCCATTTTATTTACCTGAGACTATGGATAACCTGGGCTTCGGCTAGCTTCGGTAGATCTAGGTCTATGTGGGGTATCCGAAAACCGAAAGTATCTGAAATCCAAAATGCAACCCGCCCCACCGGGTTTTGGACGGAGGATACTCCAGCTGTACCCAGATCCCAAAATAAATCAGGTTGCTACTTCCTGTGTAATATCGTTTGTCTCTTCCCTGGCTTCGATCGGCCCCTATGGGAAGAGCAGATATCTGCTGCTGAAACTTGTATACCGTTCGATCCTAACCATTATTGTAGTCTTGTTTAGTCTCCCACTCATCACTATGTAAACCTCAGCTCACCCACTGAGCTGCCGGTATCCTCACTCGCACAAAGTTCCATTCATCCATCACTCCCACGCTTTAGTGGCCACAACGAGAAACTTATTTTTGTTATGAAGCAACTTGATGCACGATCAATTACAATTAAAGACGAGATAGTAACACAATAACTGAAGGCTTTAATAGACTAGAACTGTTCCCCAGCAGCTTCGGGACAGAATGAGGGCTGCTGGGACGGCACCGCTTCTTATACCCCGCCTGTCAGGGCGGAGCTACATACCAAACAGCCAATCGTAAACGCCTAGGTTTAACCAATGGTCTTCAGCCTCTCGGGTACTGCTATACCTGATAATACCACATTCGCCCCATTAAAAAAAAGAGTCCGGTGGGGGTGGTGGCCAGTGGTTACAATTGCATCTAACATGGTATGATCAGATATGGAGGTACCGTGATACCTCCTTACAGGGTTGTCGAGAATATTTACAAGCGTGGAAGATATATACATTGTGTTCATTTACAGCTACAGTTACGGTGAAGCAATCAGTCGGTCGGGTGGCCTGGTCGTCCTCCTGGATCGTCTGGGCTTTGGTGGTGATTCTGGTGGGGGTCCGGGCGTCTGCGACTCCGGGAGCGTGGCCTCGGCCTCCATGGCAGCTTCATCACCCCTAGACGGCGCTGGTGGGGCAAACGGTTGACACGAGAGGGGGGCGCCTGCAGGGGGCGTCGGTGGGTGGGAGGGCCGAGGCAGGAGCGGCGGGAGGACTGACCCTCCTGTGAGGTGCTGTGGAGGAGGGGTGGGAGGGGGGGGGTGTAATGGTTCGGGTGCGCGTGGGGTTCCGGCGGGTGTCAGGTCCCGTAGGGAGACCGTATCTTGTCGGCTGTCAGGGAATGCCACATAGGCGTACTGGGGGTTAGCGTGCAGCAGGTGGACCCTCTCGACCAACGGGTCCGACTTGTGCGCCCGCACGTGCTTCCGAAGCAGGATGGGTCCGGGTGTCGCTAGCCAGGTTGGGAGCGAGGTCCCGGAGGAAGACTTCCTGGGGAAGACAAGGAGCTGTTCATGAGGTGTCTGATTGGTAGTTGTACAGAGCAGAGACCGGATGGCGTGGAAGGCCTCCGGGAGGACGACTTGCCAGCGGGAGACTGGGAGATTCCTGGACCGTAGGGCCAGCAGGATGGTCTTCCAGACCATTCCGTTCTCCCTCCCTACCTGCCCATTTCCCCGGGGGTTGTAACTGGTCGTCCTGCTTGAGGCAATGACCCTGTTGAGCAGGAATTGACGCAGTTCGTCGCTCATAAAGGAGGAACCCCTCTCACTGTGTATGTACGCAGGGAACCCGAACAGTGTAAAGATACCCTGGAGGGCCTTGATGACGGTGGAGTTGCGGTTATGTCTGGACAGGGGATGGCGAATGGGAACCGGGAGTACTCGTCAATCACGTTCAGGAAATACGTGTTGCGGTCGGTGGAGGGGAGGGGGCCTTTGAAGTCCATGCTGAGGCATTCAAAGGGACGAGAAGCCTTTATCTGGTGCGCCCTCTCTGGCCGGTAGAAGTGCGGTTTGCACTCCGCGCAGATTTGGCAGTCCCTGGTGACTGTCCTGACATCCTTGATGGAGTAGGGCAGGTTGCGGGTCTTAATTATCGCGGAAAAAAATGAGTGACCCCCGGGTGGCAGAGGTCCTCATGGAGGGCTCGGAGGCGGTCCACTTGTACAGTGGCACATGTGCCGCGGGACAGGGCATCAGGAGGCTCGTTTAGCTTCCCAGGTCGATACAAGATCTCGTAGTTGTAGGTGGAGAGTTCGATCCTCCACCGCAAGATCTTGTCGTTTTTTTATCTTGCCCCGCTGTGCATTATCGAACATGAACGCCACCGACCGTTGGTCAGTGAGGAGAGTGAATCTCCTGCCGGCCAGGTAATGCCTCCAATGTCGCACAGCTTCTACTATGGCTTGTGCCTCTTTTTTGACCGAGGAATGGCGAATTTCGGAAGCATGGAGGGTACGGGAGAAGAAGGTCACGGGTCTGCCCACTTGGTTGAGGGTGGCAGCCAGAGCTATGTCAGACGCATCGCTCTCGACCTGGAAGGGGAGGGATTCGTCGATGGCGCGCATCGTGGCCTTTGCAATGTCTGCTTTGATGCGGCTGAAGGCCTGGCGGGCCTCCGTCGAGAGGGGGAAGGTTGTGGACTGGATTAGGGGTCGGCCTTTGTCTGCGTAGTTAGGGACCCACTGGGCGTAATAACAGAAAAACCCGAGGCAGCGCTTCAGGGCCTTGGGGCAGTGAGGGAGGAGGAACTCCATAAGGGGGCGCATTCATTCAGGGTCGGGGCCTATAACTCCATTTCGCACTACGTAGCCGAGGATGGCTAGGCGGTCGGTGCTAAATCCGCATTTATCCTTATTATACGTTAAGCTAAGGATTTTCATGGTCTGGAGAAATTTTCGGAGGTTGGTGTCGTGGTCCTGCTGGTCATGGCCGCAGATGGTGACGTTATCAAGATACGGGAACGTTGCGCATAAGCCGTACCAGTCAACCATTCGGTCCATCTCGCGTTGGAAGACCGAGACCCCGTTAGTGACACCATCTCGTGGCCGTTGATGAAGACCATCGTCATTGCTGTTGCGAGTGTCCGAGGTCGATTTTGGTCCAGAGTCACCGAGGCCAGATGAAGCAGTTGCGGGTTTTGATCGGGCAGCGTGTAGTCGGCCGAGCTGGGGGCCTGCGGCCCCATCCAAGATGGCGTCTCCCATGGGCCGCACATGGTGGTCGGGGATGGATAAAATGGCGGCGGGGATGGACAAAATGGCGGCGCCCATCCGTCGAGCGTGGTGTCCGAGGGGCAAGATGGCCGCGCCCGTGGCCCTAGGATAGGGGGGTGACGGTGAGTGCTGGCTGCCTTGGGCCCGAAGGGAAGGTAGCCACGGCGGTACGGAGTCGCTGGAGACCATGGCCACGGCTCATGCCTGGCAGACCCCGACAAAATGGCCCTTCTTGCCGCACCCTTTGCAGGTGGAGGTGCGGGCCGGGCAGCGCTGGCGGGGGTGCTTTTCCTGCCCGCAGAAGAAACAGTGGGGCCCGACGGAGTTAACGGGCCGTCTTACAGCGCAGGCGCGCGGGAACCCGGGGAAGGTCTGTGGGGCTGCCGCTGCGGGATGCCACGCAGCCCAGGGGGCCGCCGCGCAGTCAGGCGCATAGGACTGCGCATTTCTGGAGGCAATGTCCGTGGACCCTGCCAGGGCCCGTGCCTCTCTAAGTCCCAGGGTGTCTTTCTCTAAGAGTCTTTGGCGGATCTCTGAGGAGCTCATACCTGCTACGAAGGCATCCCGGATTAGGAGTTCCGTGTGCTCGCTCCCCGAAACTTGCGGGCAACCACAGTTTCTGCCCAGCACCAGTAGCGCACGGTAGAACTCCTCCAACGATTGACCGGGGCTTTGTCGTCTTGTTGCAAGCAGGTGACGTGCGTAGACCTGATTTACAGGGCGGATATAATGTCCTTTTAACAGTTCGATCGCAGCATCAAAGTCCTCTGCCTCCTCGATGAGGGTGTAGATCCCAGGGCTTACCCTTGAGTGCAGGAGATGCAGTTTCTGCTCCCCCGAGGGTGTGCCTCCGGCCGTCTCGAGGTAGCCTTAAAGCACGCCAGCCAGTGCTTAAATATCGCCGCCGAGTTCTCCGCGTGGGGGCTGAGTTGTAGACACTCCGGCTTGATTCGGAGATCCATCCTTCCAGCTTAACTGTGGTCTATTAAATTGATGCACGATCAATTACAATCAAAGACGAGATAGTAACACAATAACTGAAGGCTTTAATAGACTAGAACTGTTCCCCAGCAGCTTCGGTACAGAATGAGGGCTGCTGGGACGGCACCGGTTCTTATACCCCGCCTGTTAGGGCGGAGCTACATACCAAACAGCCAATCGTAAACTCCTAGGTTTAACCAATGGTCTTCAGCCTCTCGGGTACTGCAATACCTGATAATACCACACAACTATTTACACTTCAGGGTCCAGCTGGGACCACTTCGCTTTGCAGATGGGCCCCCTCCCGTCCCTCAGCGGGGAAGCTCATCTTCCATGAAGCCTACTGGGAGGCTACTTGATCCGTCCCGTAGATCTTGTGTGGGCTACAACACATGCCCACTGACCAACTCCGGCTCTTGGTCCAGTAACGCCTCAGCTTTGATATTCCCGTCCTTTGCAATTGAATCCCTCTGTGGCCTGGCTTGCTACCGACCCCTGTAACCCCCTGCAGCCCCACAACCGTCCGGCATCTCGCAACACCCGAGTATCCTCCAGCCCTCCGTCGGTGACTTGTGGCTTCAGCTGCCAAGTCCCTGGGCTCTGAAATTGGGGTGAGTGCGAGACGGGGACCGCAGATTTTCAAAATTGGAGCTCACCATCTTCAATTAGGGATGAGCAATAAACGCTGGTCGAGCCAGCAACGCCCACATCCCATACATGCATTTATGGTCACTAGCAGCTGATTGGGGAACGACAAAATATAATTCTCTTCCTCCCTCATGAATAGCGGAACACAAAAGGCTAAATGGCCTACTCCTCTCCCTACGTTCTCCCCACTTGTGTACCCCTCTCCTTCTACAAGATCTTTTGACCCACCCATTCTAAATTTGTGTCAATGGTTTTGTTTGAGAGCGCTCCTGTAGACTTCCTTGAAAGACTTTGCTGCATTGGAAAATGCCAGATGAATGTAAGTTGTGCGACACTTAAATCTTCTGCACTTCCATATTTGCCAGCTCAGAAACTGGGCCCTCGAAACACATCACAAAATGAACAATATCAACCTACACTTGCCAGATCTGCACAGATAAACAGAGAATGTTCCAGATCGGCAGCAAAATATGATGCTTTAAGCTCTACAATATTTTTCAGGACACGTAAAACTCAGAATATTATACAAAAATAATACAGGAATGTTACAATGGATTGTTTACAAAATCTCATCAAAATGTCATCTTCCACCTCAAATTGCCCTCTCCCCAATGTCCTGGCTTGGATGGACATGCCGCTGGGTCAATGTCACGGGGGGTCCTTAGCTAACAGCACAGTGGGTGTACCTACACCACAGGGACTGCAGCGGGTTCAAGAAGGCGGCTCACCACCACCTCCTCAAACGGTGATTAAGGACGGGCAACAAATGCTGGCCTCGCGGGTGACTCCCACGTCCGAATGCTTCTACCTAGAACAAGGTGCGCAGCGTGAATCGCACCCTCACTCTGGCCAGGTGCCTGAGGTTGAACATTGGTCGAAGGTAACTTACACATGGGTGTTCCTGAACATTGTCGAGATCTGTGCGAAATACGGAGAAGACCTCAGGACGCCAAGCAATAGCATGGAACGCACTGAGGTAAATCCAAAAGTCTAAATAATCCTTTCAGTACCAAACCACCGGCTTCTGGGTCGCACATTCCATTAATCTGAATTCATTGTTAAACTGATAGGAGTGGGACAAAGCGAGTGGAGGGAGAGCGGTCATGTGGTGCACCAGTACGGACCAGTTGGACCGAATGGCCCGTTTCTTTGTCATTCATTCTGTATAATTTTATGTGTGTGTTGAATCCCAAATCTGTTCCCGTTCTTGCCCTGTTGCTAATGATTGGCCGAGACACTATCAACACTCCCCCACCGCCCCCACAAACACATCAATAGGCTGTAGTTAATGCTGCCTCCTCGTCGACAATGATTAGCACACGAGCAGCAACATCGATGTGTACCCAGGCGGTGCAGACGAGGCAGGGTGACAGAATTATATACTTTTTTGCTCCTTTCTAATGCCATTTCTATGGGAAGGCACAATTCCAAAGGGTGAGAAGGTTCTTAGCTAATCTCGGATTGGCCATTTTCCACAAGCGGTGGCTCGGTGAGGATGGACAGTGTCTTCAGACTGGGCTGGACGCTGGACGGAGCCCCGGCGGTGGAGCTCGATGGGGGGACGTGGTTGGAGGTGGCAGGTTGCTGGTTGTCCCTCAGCACCTTGAAGGAGAGTAGCAGTTCCTTGTGTCCTTCTTCCATTGCAGAGAGGCGGCCTTCCTGCATTAAAAAAAAAACCCAGAGGCCTCTGGTTAAAGGCACGGATCTCAAACCCACCGTCAAACACCATGAGCTACGTTTGGTGATGAAGCCGTGTTTAAGGATGAACCTACACTGTTACATGCTCAAACTGCCTGCACTGAATCCCCAAAATTCTTCAGACTTCCTACACTGAGGCAGCACAGTGTCCATTGGGTGTGTATGGAAAACCAGCCTGGTACAGTAGGACCATACGATGATATGACACAGAAGGATGCCATTCCTCCCAATGATCGTGTGACAGATCTATCCAACTAATCTCATGGCCCCGCCCAGCAAGGGAAGAGTAGAGACATTGGAAAGGATAAACATAGATAGAAAGGAGGTGCTAAATAGGTTGGCATCACTCAACTTTAACAATCGCTTGGTCCAACACTGCTAATTCAAGTTAAAGTGGAGCCCAAGCTCTGACCACAATCCTCCTTGGGTATGAGAGTGACGCGTGAGAGCCAGAGGGCTGCCAATTCCAATAGAGGTGAGGGGTCACCCTGGTAACTATAGGCCAATTGGTCTGGGAGTGACCCCACTGTAAAGAACAAAGTCATTCTCATTACGGGTGCGATCTACCGGCTGTGCTATCCCCGAAAGGCAGCGTGGTGCGCTGGTAGATGCCGGGAGGTTCACCTCGAGCAATCACCCGAGATGGCGCAATGTGAATCCCGCCCATTGTGGGTAGGATCCCTTTATAGCAAATCTGCATATTCGAGTGAGACAGCTGGTCTCACTCTAATGGGCGCTCCCACCATCTACCCAGATGTTACGGTTTAACCCCTTCAAGGACCTCGGGCGAGCACCGTTCAGTACTCGTCTCCACAAAGGGGGACCAGGCGGAATGGCACTCGTGGGGGTTTCCCAGGGGGTTGGCTTCTGGGAGCTTGCCCTCTGGGCAGGGTGGTACCCTGGCACTGCTGGTGCCACGCAGGCACCCTTGAACTGCGACCTGGGTGCCAGCCTGGAACTGCCAAGGTGGCCAAGTGCCACACTGGCATTTTTCCTGCGAGGGGGATCGGGCCCGGGGGTGCCCTACGTGGGATGCAGGGGGCCAAAAGACTGCTGCAAAGAAGCAAACCCATCCGGTTCATTATTGCCCCTTTGGGGAGGGAAATCCGTCCTTACCCGGCCCAGGCGTGGTTGACTATTCGGTTCAAGGGAAGTTGGGGAGGAGGCGGTAAACGCTGGTCGAGCCAGCATCGAATGAACAACATTTTAAAGCCAGTGGGCGAAGTGGCCTCCTCCTGTGCGTATTAATAAGGAGCAGCCAGAGACACATCACTTACCAAAGATTCGACCCGTTGTTGGTTCTGAGTGGCGACTTCCAATCTTTCAATGTCCTTCTTCCTCTGCTCTTCAACTGCTTCAAGTCTGTAAAATCAGAGGACATTGTGGTTCGCACAAACATCGCAGGTCAATGGAAATAGAATAAGGTGATGTTGAGAGCAAGAGTGGCAGAGTAAAGGTGGCAGAGTAATCCAAGGAACAGAGTGCTGAACCCTGCAGTAAATTGTCGCTGGTCGATCCATTCACTGCCCCAAACATTTCCGCTCATTTTACCCTGGATGAAGCCTGTTGGAGGCGAATGGCCGTCAGTTGTACTGGGCGGGGTTTTATGGCCCTGTCCCTGGGCAGCTAGTTTGCACACAGGAAGATCCCACGAGTAGAACTGAGGTATGTAGCCATCTGCTTTTTTCATGGTGGGGGAGGTGAGATGAATGTGTGCCAGGAGATTCTGCCACTCTTAGTTGAATAGTATCATGGGATCTTTTACACACACCCAAAGGGACATGGCAGTGCTGAAGTTACATTAGATTAGATGACATTAGATTAAATACTCAAATCCTAATGTGGGACTTGAACCCACAACCTTCTGACTCAGGCAGGTGCAGGCCAACGCTTGGCATAAGCATTATATTCCTAAATAAACTGCTGAAATATTATGGAATTCGAATGGCCACCGAGTGCAGCATGGTGGTACAGTGGTTAGCACGGCTGCCTCACAGCACCAGGGTCCCAAGTTCGATTCCTGCCTCAGGTGACTGTGTCTGCGTGTTCTCCCGGTGTCTACGTGGGTTTCCTCCGGGTGCTCCGGATTCCTCCCAAAGATGTGCAGGGAGGCGGTGGCATAGTGGTCTTGTTACTGGACGAGTAAACCAGAGACCCAGAATAATGCGGACCCAGGTTTGAAATTTGAATTCAATAAAAATCCATGAAACCATTGCCGATTGTCGTAAAAACCCACCTGGTTCACTAATGTCCTTTAGGGAAGGAAATCTGCCGTCCTTACCCGGTCTGGCCTACATGTGACTCCAGACACACAGCAATGTGGTTGACTCGTAACTGTCCCCTCAAGGGGCAATTAGGGATGGGCAATAAATGCTGCCACGCCCCATGCACAAATAAAAAAATGGTCAGGTGGGGTTTATGGAAATAGGGGGCGGGATTCTCCCGCAATTGGCGGGACGGCCCGACGCCGTCGCCAAGAACGACGCGAACCACTCCGGCGTCGGGCCACCCGGACGTTGCGGAATCCCCCCGCACTCCGGGGGCTAGGCCGGCGCCAGAGGGGCCGCCGTGGTCCCGCGCATGCGCAAGGGGTTTCTCCTCCGCGCCAGCCATGGCGGAGCCCTCCAGAGGCCGTCGCGGAGGGAAAGAGTGCCCCCACGGCGCAGGCCCACCCGCAGATCGGTGGGCCCCGATCGCGGGCCAGGCCACAGTGGGGGCCTCCCCGGGGCTGGATTCTCCCGCCCCCCCCCCCCCACCCCCCCCACCCCGAGGACTCCGGTAGACGGCCTACCAGCCAGGTCCCGCCGTGAAGGACCTTGTCCATTTCACGCTGGCGGGACTGGCCGAAAACGGGCTGCCGCTCGGCCCAGCGGGGCCCGGAGAATTGCCGGGGGGGGGCCGCTGCCAACGGCCCCCGACCGGCGCGGCGTGAACCCCACCCCCGCCCGCAAACGGCCGACGGGGAATTCGTCAGCCGGCGTCGGAGAGGCGGGGCTTGATTCACGCCGCCCCCCGGCGATTCTCCGACCCGGCGGAGGGGGTCGGAGAATCCTGCCCAGGGAGTGGGGAGCGGGGTGAATGGCCTCCTTATTCCTATTATTCTGGATCAGTCTGATTGCATCGTATGGCACAGGAGGAGATAATTCAGTCCATCATGTTTCCGTCTCTTTAAACGAGCTACCCAATTATTCCCACTTTCTGCTCTTTCTCTGTAATCCTGTTGTCCTCGGTATGCTGTCTAAAGAGCCACTTTCTTCCCAATTCACCCATTTACCCTGTGGCGTTTGTTGTTCCGTGGTGTCTATTTGAATGTGGGGTGCTGTTGGAGGGCCACATATTCACAGCACCATCACCTCTCTAACATTAGTCCAGCCCTTGTATCTGCTGCTGAAACCTTCATTGGTGACTTTGTGACCTCCAGACTATTCCAGTGCCGTGCTGGCCGTCTCCCATCGTCCATCCTGCATCCAAATCTCCGCTGCCCATGTCTTAGCAAATCTCACTCCCCCATCACCCCTCTGTGCTTGCCCCCCCCACACCGGCCCCCTTTAAAAGTCCTCATCCTTGTTTTCAAATCCCTCTCCATGGCCTCACTCCTCTATCCCTGCGACCTCCCCTTGTCCTACTACGCTCCTCCAATTTCGCCTCTTTTGATCACTTCACAATTGGCGGTCATGCCTCCAGCTAGCAATGGCCTAAGCTCTGGAATTCCTTCCCTAAGGCCAGAACATTCCAGTCCCCCCCCCCCCCCTCCCCCTGCAACATCCACCTCTCTCTTTCTCTCCTCTGTGACGATGCTCTTCAGTGATAATTCCTTCTGTAGATAGTTGGCAAAAACAGCACCAACAAAAAAGGTTTTGGTTGGTACGATGGGCTCCTCGGGGGGTTTGACAACATCGAGCCCGCTACACAAACGCAACGTGATGTTGACGCCACTGTTTCACGACTGCAGCTTTTTGCCAAAAAAAATTAAACGTGAATGTTTGTCCTCAACACCGGTGCCCCACAAGGCTGTGTCCTCAGCCCCCTTCTATACTCCTTATACACCTATGACTGTGTGGCCAAATTCCCCTCCAACTCGATTTTCAAATTTGCTGATGACACCACCGTAGTGGGTCGGATTTCAAACAATGACGAGACAGAGTACAGGAATGAGATAGAGAATCTGGTTAACTGGGGCGGCGACAATAATCTCTCCCTCAATGTCAACAAAACGAAGGAGATTGTCATCGACTTCAGGAAGTGTAGTGGAGAACATGCCCCTGTCTACATCAATGGGAACGAAGTAGAAAGGGTCAAGAGATTCAAGCTTTTAGGTTTACAGATCACCAACAGCCTGTCCTGGTCCCCCCATGCCGACACTATAGTTAAGAAAGCCCACCAACGACTCTACTTTCTCAGAAGATTAAAGAAATTCGGCATGTCAGCTACGACCCTCACCAACTTCTACAGATGCACCATAGAAAGCATTCGTTCTGGTTGTATCACAGCTTGGTATGGAGCCTACTCTGCCCAAGACCACAGGAAACTACAAAAGGTCGTGAATGTAGCCCAATCCATCACGCAAACCAGCCTCCCATCCATTGACTCTATCTATAATTCCCACTGCCTCAGAAAGGCAGCCAGCCTAATTAAGGACCCCACACACCCCGGACATACTCCCTTCCACCTTCTTCCGTCAGGAAAAAGATACCAAAGTTTGAGGTCACGTACCAACCGACTCAAGAACAGCTTCTTCCCTGCTGCCATCAGACTTTTGAATGGACCTACCTCGTATTAAGTTGATCTTTTCTCTACACCTTGCTATAACTGTAACATTATATTCTGCAGTCTCTCCTTCCTTCCCTATGTACGGTATGCATTGTTTGTACAGCAGGCAAGAAACAATACTGTTCACTGTATACTAAAACATGTGACTATAATAAATCAAATCAAATCAAACATGGCACCTGGCAACAATCCAGAGAGAAACCTTCAGCCGAGTCCATCGTTTAAGATAGAGGACCCTAATCAATTGTTAGTGGAGTTGTTTGGGACAATTATCCTCGTATCCTTATTGGTGGCTGACTGCATTCTCACCTGTCGGTTAGGGTCTTTATCAGTTCATCCTTTTCCCTCAGCTGCTGTCCCAGCCTCTCCTCGTTCTCCTGAAGCGCCTGCTGAACACGTTCGTCCATGTGATTTTTAACCTCCTTCAGTTCCAGACTGATGGTCTGCACGTTTTCCTGCAGACTGGAGATGTCTTGTTCATGCTGTTTGGGCAGACGGGGGTGGGGGAGAAGGAAAGCCAGCAAGAGGTTAGTGGTATTCTGCACCTCATATGAACGTTTCACGTTCATATGAAATGTTGCGAAACCCCTTACATCGCAGTCGTACCTTGTGGAACTGATCTCCGAAGCTGAGGGGTCCCAACTTCAAACCCCCCCCCCCCCCCCATATCATAGAATTTACAGTGCAGAAGGAGGCCATTCGGCCCATCGAGTCTGCACCGGCTCTTGGAAAGAGCACCCTACCCAAACACACACCTCCACTCTATCACCATAACCCAGTAACCCCACCCAACAGTAAGGGCAATTTTGGACACTAAGGGCAATTTATCATGGCCAATCGACCTAACCTGCACAACTTTGGACTGTGGGAGGAAACCGGAGCACCCGGAGGAAACCCACGCAGACACGGGGAGGACGTGCAGACTCCGCACAGACAGTGACCCAAGCCGGTATCGAACCTGGGACCCTGGAGCTGTGAAGCAATTGTGCTATCCACAATGCTACCGTGCTGCCCCATATCCATATCACTGCAGGCAGCTAACTGCAATGTATTAGAGTCAGGTAAATGTAAATCAGTTTAGCTCAGTGGGCTGGACAGCTGGTTTGTGATGCGGACGGAGGCCCGCAGCGCGGGTTCAATCCCCGTACCGGCTGAAGTTATTCATGAAGGCCGCGCCTTCTCAACCTTGCCCCTCGCCTGAGGTGAGGTGACCCTCAGGTTAAACCACCGCCAGTCACCTCCCCCCCTCAAAGAGGAAAGCAGCCTATGGTCACCTGGGACTATGGTGACTTTGCTTGCTATTAGAGTCAGGTCCAGGGGGAGGAGAGGGCGATAGTGTGCGTACTCCAGGATTGGCTGACCATGGAAAGAACATTGGTGATGCAGTAGATAATCAGCCTGATCATCCTTCCAACCCAGGGTGGGTGGTAAGAGTGGGAGAGATTTCTAGTCAGCCATGCTTGATGTAAAGCGGCACCCCCTCAAGCTATAGCTAGTAGACTGCCAGAGAGGGAGGTGCCCACGGTTCCTCCAGGACTGTGGCTGATTGTAGACAGATAGTGAGGACCTTACAATTGCAGAGTGTCCTGGATCAATAAGGCACACAGGGGGAACATTTGTGAAATTGTGTCTGTAACACACGCATGCACACGCACACGCCAATACATGGAAGTGTGTGGAATGGAAGATAGGAATCAGCTGCCCCAGCCCTGGTCGAATGACTGTCACACCCACGGACACTTGGGGAAGAAATTGGAGGGGCAACCGATGCCCGTGGGTCTCAGAACATTCAGGAGAGGCAGAAAGACCTGAACTTATACAGCGCCTTTCACAGCATGAGGACTCCACAAACTACCTCACATTGATCAATCTCCGAAAGGTTTTCAATTGGGAATATTGACGATGAGATGTAGCAGGTCAGATCTAGATGCTGGATCCCGTCCTCCTTACCTTCTCGAAAGGTTTCAAGTCCTTTCTTCCTGGCTCTGATGGAGAGGACCACTCCTCACGTCCAGAGGTACGTTCCCATGGCACTTGGGACTTTCTGAATGAATCAACCGGCATTAGGCGTGGGTTGTGACTCTGTCACAGACAAAGCAAAGTAGAATCGTCAGATCTGTGCACATAAAGCGACTCTTGCGAATGGCACGGGAATCTTATCAAAACCAAACTCATGGGCATGGGGAAGGGGGGATCGGGGGGCGTAAGTGGCAACAGGTCAACTAGGATGGCCAATGGGAGGCTACAAAGTGCTTCAACCCATAGAACATAGAACATTACAGCGCAGTACAGGCCCTTCAGCCCTCGATGTTGCGCCAACCTGTGAAACCACTCTAAAGCCCATCTACACTATTCCCTTATCATCCATATGTCTATCCAATGACCATTTGAATGCCCTGAGTGTTGGCGAGTCCACTACTGTTGCAGGCAGGGCATTCCACGCCCTTACTACTCTCTGAGTAAGGAACCTACCTCTGACATCTGTCTTATATCTATCTCCCCTCAATTTAAAGCTATGTCCCCTCGTGCTAGACATCACCATCCGAGGAAAAAGGCTCTCACTGTCCACCCTATCCAATCCTCTGATTATCTTGTATGCCTCAATTAAGTCACCTCTTAACCTTCTTCTCTCTAACGAAAACAGCCTCAAGTCCCTCAGCCTTTCCTCATAAGATCTTCCCTTAATACCAGGCAACATTCTGGTAAATCTCCTCTGCACCCTTTCCAATGCTTCCACATCCTTCCTACAATGCGGCAACCAGAATTGCACGCAATACTCCAAATGCGGCCGCACCAGAGTTTTGTACAGCTGCAACATGACCTCATGGCTCCGAAACTCAATCCCTCTACCAATAAAAGCTAACACACCGTACGCCTTCTTAACAACCCTCTCAACCTGGGTGGCAACTTTCAGGGATCTATGTACATGGACACCGAGATCTCTCTGCTCATCCACACTGCCAAGAATCTTACCATTAGCCCAGTACTCAGTCGTCCTGTTATTCCTTCCGAAATGAATCACCTCACACTTTTCTGCATTAAACTCCATTTGCCACCTCTCAGCCCAGCGCTGCAGCTTATCTATGTCCCTCTGTAACTTGTAACATCCTTCCGCACTGTCCACAACTCCACCGACTTTAGTGTCATCTGCAAATTTACTCACCCATCCTTCTACGCCCTCCTCCAGGTCATTTATAAAAATGACAAACAGCATTGGCCCCAAAACAGATCCTTGTGGTACACCACTAGCAACTGGACTCCAGTCTGAACACTTCTCATCAACCACCACCCTTTGACTTCTTCCAGCTAGCCAATTTCTGATCCAAACTACAATGGGGCACTAAATCCGGTCTCAGCCAACGGGGGAATCATGTCCGAGTTGTAGCCTGTTTTTCGGTCTTCCCCAGGGAGATTCAATCCTCCCCTGGACCAGGAAAGCTGACCACAAGCAGCCCCTAAGCCGCCGTTAATTGGAGCGGGGATGCTTACAATTCATGTTACGGCAGCCTGCATTGTGCGGAATGCGGCCAAATTCACAGTTTAACATCATTCTCTGCCTTTCAATTCCATTTCTCTAAATAAACTCGCCCCCTCCCCACCCCACCAGGTGCTTTGTTTCCATTGGGGTTTTTTAGTGAAGTGTCCAGTTGTGGCGTGCTGGTTAACACCTTGCTCGATTCGGTCATTAACGGGGTAACTGGTAGTTTTTATTACCGACTGGAATTATTTACACCTGTCCAGTGACGGGTACAAGTTGCAGCTCTGTCGCCCTGCTTGGGTCTACACCTGCTTCTGCCCAACACCAAACTGACCCCTTGGTATGGATCGTGCTCTCTCTTACCGTGTGGGTGCTTGCCTACGCACTCCCACATTAATCCTATATTTGCCAGATCCAAGGGCTGGTTTAGCTCAGTGGGCTAGACAGCGGGTCTGTGATGCGGAACAAGGCCAGCAGCGCGGGTTCAATTCCCGTACCAGCCTCCCCGAACAGGCGCCGGAATGTGGCGAGGAGGGGCTTTTCACAGTAACTTCACACTTGTGACAATAAAAGGTTATTATTATGTTATGAGATCCTTATTTTGCAGCTCCACATCTCAAACCTGTCTTTTGTGATCTTTTGCAGTAAAACGCTTACCTTTTACTGTTTTAATGCAAGTTCACTAGCATTCACACAAACGCACACACACACGAACAGTGTGACAAAGCACGTTGAGGTTATTACCTGAATTCTCAGACGTGGGTTACTTTGTGGGCAGGAGTGGGCCAGCTTTAATGAGCGAGTAACGGAGAGAGGCACCTTTGTTAGGGTGCTGTACGGTCTGTCGGGCAGGTTTGTGATGACGTCTTCCTCGATGTGATTTCCCATCTCAGAATCGGATTCCCGGATGGAGTGTTGGCGAGAGATGGTGGGTCTTTTCCGGGCTGGCACACTCTGGGTGCGTTTCACCAAGGCCTTGTTTCCGATCTCACTGGAATTCAGACGCTGCTCTTCCACGGGGCACTTGTGCAAACTCAGCAGCGATGCGCTGACCATTCGGACGTCTTTGGGGGCCACATAGGTCGGTTTGTCGTCCCGACAGTAATCACTGGAAGTGAAGGCATTCCGTGTAAGTATTGTGCCGCACACTGGGTTGAGGCAATGTGACAGCGTTCCTTTTGTTGGGGGGGTGGGGCGGGGGCGCTCCGCGAAAGCCAGGTGTTATCCGGGGAGGAACAAGGCAGGGAACCTTTGTGTTCACCCACAGCTTTACCTTCAGGCTCAGTCATGGGCCCGGATTTTCATGGGGGCCCTGGGAACCCTTGCACCTCCCAAAGTGGACACCCCGGAATGTTGCCCGTTCCGCGCAGGAGGCTGGGTCTGCAGTGCATTTTGGGAGCCGCGATGGAGTGTGTGAGGTGTATGGGCCCAATTGGAAGGCCCAGTTCTCCAACACGGCAGTACCCATCCCAACGTCACTTAAAGATCCCCTCAGCCTCACCCCTCAGCCCTCCCTCGTGCTGTCAATGCCACCTCCCCATTCCCCTTCAACTTAGACACCAATAGACATCTCTCCCAATTTATATTTCGACTGACGTCAAAGTAACATCAACCTGAAAAGTAATGGGGTTTTTAATCGACATTACAAAAAGTCGAAAACTGGACCATCAATGCAGTGTGAATACTGCTCCTGGTCCCGCTTCTATCTTCTTGAGAACAGTCTTCCTGACTGTGGTGAATGTATTCACCTAACGCATGAGCTGCCTGTATATGATGTGACCGATTGTGACCAATGACCTGGAAGTGGTGATACGAACTACTTCCAGGTACTGTACTGGAACCCAGGTGGGCTCCGCCTCTGGCTCCGCCCTGACCGGGGCCATATATAGGCCGGCCACCTGTGGGTGGCACTCATTCGTACAGCCGACTCTGGCAGGCGAGTTCATGGTTAATAAAGCCTAATGTTCACTCACTCTCACGGTCTCACAGTGAATTGACGGTATAACACTGACTTTTTGTCTGATGTGTGTTCTTGACTTCCCAGTTTACGCAAGATCAGTTATTTGTCTCGATTCACCTGGTTCATGAGGGATAACATTCAAGGACATCAGACCTTCAGAAAGATGGACTGGCCTTGGAAAGAGTTGATCCATCAGAGCGATATCTGGGCGCCAAGACAAGCGGACAATACAATTATACTCTCTGGAAGATTAACGGGTGATTTGATTGAAAGGTTTGCAAGATATTAAGGGGAACAGACGCAGAGAAACTGGTTCTGCTGGTTGGGGAGTCTTAAACCGGGGGGGCAGAGTCTAAAAAATAGAGCGAGACCTTTCTTTCAGAAATTGGTACTAAGTTCATTGAAGCTGAAACTGAGAGATTTTTGTTAGAACCAATAGTATAAGGGGATGTGGGACAAAGACAGGTAGGTGAACTTAGGCCACAGATTGACCACGATCTAACTGACGAGTAGGGATTCTTCCCTCTTACCTGGATTCCTGGATCTGTAACAGAGGTGCGTTTGGGATATTCAGGGAGTGGGTGATCCCGTTGAGAATGGCTGGGAGAGGTCGCAGCCTGTCCAGCGCCCGCTGTTGTTTGTCGGAATAGCGTCAGCCAGGAAGGTGCGTTGAAAAACGAGATGGAGAGGGAAAGAGGTTAGAGATGCAGGAACATTAATAGGGAGTCTCTCGATTTTAAGGGAAAATTTACTGCTCGTCAAGTTTACGGGGGGGGGGGGGGGGGGGTGAAGGTGAAGGACTGAGGGCTTTCGCCCTCTTTCCCCCTCGTGCAATTCTCTTTCCCTTCTGCCTCAACTGGTGGCCGTGTCTGAGGCTCCAAGCTCAGGAATTCCCCTCCTAATCTCCAACTCTCTCCCGTAAAACATTCCTCAAAACCTACATCTTAGGCCAAGCTTTTGTTCACATCTAATATCTCCTTCTTTGGATTTCCATCAAATGATGCTGCTGGGAGAGACTTTGCATATTTTATGGCACTATTTAAATTGTTATTGAATAGACAGAAATATAGTTCCTTTGTGGTGCAATATCCTTATATCAAAGCTTGTTGTGATGTAAAGCTCCCTGTACAACACCCCAGCAATACATACTATAGAATCGTAGAATCCCTACAGTGCAGAAGGAGGCCATTCAGCCCATCGGGTCCGCACCCACCGTCCGAAAGAGAACCTTACCTGGGCCCATTCCCCTATCCAACCCGCCCTATCCCTGTAACCCCACCTAACCTACACTTCCTGGACACGGAGGGGCAATTTAGCACGGCCAATCCATCTAAGCCGCGCATCATTGGACCGTAGGAAACCGGAGCATCCGGAGGAAAACCTACGCAGACACGGGGAGAAAGTGCAGACTCCGCACAGACAGTCACCCAAGGCCTGAATCAAACCCGGGACCCTGGCGCTGTGAGGCAGCAGTGCTAACCACTGTGCCACCGTGCCACCTCTGTGCCAATCTCCTGAGAAAAGACATTGCCACACCAGCCATTATCTCTGATAACATCAAATCAAAGGCAGATTGGCAGCAGTTTTGTGCTGGTAAGCAGTGGGCTGCACAAACTTAATCCTTGAAGGACAACCGAAGGGTAACGACCTCTGCTATTTGTTTTATCGGCGAAGCCGACATCCTACGAACAAATTTCAAAAAAAGCATCCTCTGATTAGGACTGATGGTGCGGGAGCCTAGACTAAACCAAGACTCCAATCTCAATCAGGGTGGAGAAAAAGCCTCGAAACACAACTCGCTGGAAAAATGACCATACCTGCTCCAACCGGGACAAGATGTCACAGAGAAGAGAGTGCAGGACAGAAAGTTCCAGCCCAAGGTCGATGCAGCCTTCAAACTCTGAGCTGTTCATGTTGGGCTCCGGATTGGAAATGTTGGTCAGGAAGAATCTCATGTGGTCCCAGTTCGACTCTAAGAAATCGTCCATGAAGGCCATGTAGCCCTCTTTTTCTTCGAACCTGCACGGTGCGCAGACAACAGGATTGAGTTTGGTTCGAGAACCTCCTTGCCAAAACCGCAAACGGCGCATAAGCAAAATGGGAGAAGAGTTGAAATATGAAAATGAAATGAAAATCGCTTATTCTCACAGGTAGGCTTCAAATGAAGTTACTGTGAAAAGCCCCTAGTCGCCACATTCCGACGCCTGTTCGGGGAGGCCGGTACGGGAATTGAACCGTGCTGCTGGCCTGCCTTGGTCTGCTTTCAAAGCCAGCTCTTTAGCCCTGTGCTAAACCCGCCTTAATGGCTGTTTGCACCTGGTTGAGGAGCAAGTGATACCCTTTCGAGATGCAAAACAGACCGAGTAAACTTATCACAAACTCTTGGGGCGGAATTTTATGCCAGCAGGACCTTACAGTCCCAGCGACGTCAACGGGAGTTTGAACGTCTAGCCGCATTTAACGGCGCAGCCCCCACTGCGACAGGGCAGGAACATTCCGCCCTCAGATTGCCGGCAGCTCAAACCCTGATTACAAATAATTTTTCGCTGGGAACCACTGCTGCAAATGACGCAATGTTTCCATTTCGAAAGCGTCTGGTCACAGCAAGATGACTCAACGCACTTCACAAAATGAATTCGCTTCTGGAGTGGGACGACAGGTGGTCTGATCCTGAACGCAACGCAGTTCAGAGAAGCTTCCTGTGCCCAGACTGACTCCCGCTTTTCCTAACTTTCAAGACCGACTGCACTTCATAAAAGTTGGACTGCAAAGCTCCCTGCGACATCCTGGGGGTCGTGAAAGGTGCTACAGAAACCCTAAACCTACCTCCTTTGGTTATACTTTGGAAGCTAAAGAAATGTCTGCCTCAACTCTCACAAACCTCTACAGATGTGCGATAGAGAGCATCCTGTCCGGTTGCATTACAGCCTGGTATGGCAACTGCACCGCCCAAGAAACTGGTGAACTCAGCCCAACGCATCACACAAGCTTGCCACCCCCACATTGATTCTGTCTACATCTCCCGCTGCCTCAGGAAGGCGGACAGCATTATCAGAGACCCCTCCCACCCAGGCATTGCCTTCTTCCAGACCCTTCCATCAGGCGGAAGGTAGAGAAGTCTGAAGACCCGCACATCCAGACATAGGAACAGCTTTTCCCCCACAGCTTCTAGACTCCTCAACGACTCCCCCTCGGACTGATCTGTTCCCTGTAAGAACACTATTCACGACGCCCTATGTTGCTCTTGCTCATGTATTTTCTTTGTTTGGCCCCTTGTTCCGCACTGTAACCAATCACTGTATGTCGATGTACCATTTGTCAATGTTCTCTGTTGATTATTCTTTCTGTCTACTGTGTTCGTACTGTGTACGTTCCCTCGGACACAGAAAAATACTTTTCACTGAACTTCGGTACATGTGACAATAAATCAAATCAAATCAATCAAATCAAACATGGCTTCGGGTGCTCAAGCTAAACAACGCGTGCAGATCTGCATACATACGTGGTAAAGTTGGCCAGGTTCTGGATGACTTTGGCGATAAGTGTGAGGGTCCGCGCTGCGCTGTCGTTGGGATATCCCTGGGTCAGGTTGAAGAGGCTGGGCGACATTATGGCGGGGCAAAGGAACCGCAGGAACAGCGAGGCGCAGATCATCCGCATGCCGATCTCTTCCTTCCCCCGACGGAAACACTCTTGCTGCCAAACTGCGAACACCTCCCTCAGCTCCACCGGAAAAGCACTGTCCAAAGAACAAAGAGGGAGCGGTTCGAGAAAGCTCACTGTTCACAGATCCTGGGCCTACACTGCTAGGTCCACATTGCCGAGGGGTTATTTTTACCCATTCTCACACATCCCAATAACAGCTTTGGTTAGGCAGGAGCATTTCAGTTTTATTGGTTCATGGCACGTGAGTAAACTGACATTTATTCTCCATCCTTTATAGATTTCCGTCAGGGCCATTCGGTCCATCAAGACTGCACCGATCCTCTGAAAGAGCACCCTCCCCAGGCCAACTCTCTGTAACTCCACCTAACCTGCACACCCTAACCTGCACACCCTAACCTGCACACCCTAACCTGCACATCCTAACCTGCACATCCTAACCTTCACACCCTAACCTGCACACCCTAACCTGCACATCCTAACCTGCACATCCTAACCTGCACAGCCTAACCTGCACATCCTAACCTGCACATCCTAACGTGCACATCCTAACCTGCACACCCTAACCTGCACATCCTAACCTGCACATCCTAACCTGCACACCCTAACCTGCACAGCCTAACCTGCACACCCTAACCTGCACACCCTAACCTGCACATCCTAACCTGCACATCCTAACCCGCACACCCTAACCTGCACATCCTAACCTGCACATCCTAACCTGCACACCCTAACCTGCACAGCCTAACCTGCACACCCTAACCTGCACACCCTAACCTACACATCCTAACCTGCACACCCTAACCTGCACATCCTAACCTGCACACCCTAACCTGCACACCCTAACCTGCACACCCTAACCTGCATATCCTAACCTGCACATCCTAACCTGCACATCCTAACCTGCACATCCTAACGTGCACATCCTAACCTGCACACCCTAACCTGCACATCCTAACCTGCACATCCTAACCTGCACATCCTAACCTGCACACCCTAACCTGCACACCCTAACCTGCACACCCTAACCTGCACATCCTAACCTGCACATCCTAACCTGCACACCCAAACCTGCATATCCTAACCTGCACACCCTAACCTGCACACCCTAACCTGCACACCCTAACCTGCACACCCTAACCTGCACATCCTAACCTGCACGCCCTAACCTGCACATCCTAACCTGCACACCCTAACCCGCACACCCTAACCCGCACACCCTAACCCGCACACCCTAACCTGCACATCCTAACCTGCACACCCTAACCTGCACATCCTAACCTTCACACCCTAACCTGCACACCCTAACCTGCACATCCTAACCTGCACATCCTAACCTGCACATCCTAACCTGCACACCCTAACCTTCACACCCTAACCTGCACACCCTAACCTGCACACCCTAACCTGCACACCCTAACCTGCACATCCTAACCTGCACACCCTAACTTGCACACCCTAACCTGCTCATCCTAACCTGCACACCCTAACCTGCACATCCTAACCTGCACACCCTAACCTGCACATCTTTGCACTTGTGGGAGGAAACCGGAGCACCCGGAGGAAACCCACGGGGAGAACGTGCAGACTCCGCACAGGCAGTCGCCCGAGGTCGGAATTGAACCTGAATCCCTGGCGCTGTGAGGCAGCAGTGCTAACCACCGTGCCACTGTGCTGCCCTTGGTTATGGAACCAAGAATCAAGGCAGAGGGAGTGCTGAGTGACTGTAATTAGAATCAGAAAACCGCAGACAGCTTATGGCACAGAAAACTCGGCCCACCCTGTCTGCACCCTAAACTCTAGCCACCCCAGCCTAATCGCACTTTCCAGCATTTGGTCCGGATCCCTGTACGTTACGGCGCTTGAGGTGAATATCCAGACACCTTCTCAATGAGTTGAGGGTTCCTCCCTCCGCTTCCCTTTCAGGCAATGAGTTCCAGAGCCCACAAGCCCCTGGGTGGAAAAAAACTTTCCTCAACTCCCCTCTAACCCTTGTACCAAATCACTTTAGATCTATACCCCTTAGTCACTGACCTCTCTGCCCGTGCCTCGTTCTCCCCGTGTGTGCGTGGATTTCCTCCGGGTGCTTCGGTTTCCTCCCACAGTCCAAAGAGGAGGATGTGCAGACTCTGCACAGACAGTGACCCAAGCCGGAATCGAACCTGGGACCCTGGAGCTGTGAATCAATTGTGCTATCCACAATGCTACCGTGCTGAGTTGTTCCAGTGCATCTTGTAGATGGTACACATGGCTGCTACTGTGCGTCGGTGGTGGAGGGAGTGAATGTTTGTGGAAGGGGGAGCAATCAAGCAGCTTTGTCCTGGATGGTGTTGAGCTCCTTGAGTGTTGTTGGAGCTGCACTCATCCAGGCAAGTGGAGAGTATCCCATCACACTCCTGACTGGTGGCTTGAAGATGGTGGACAGGCTTTGCGGAGTCAGGAGATGGGTTACGTGCCGCAGGATTCCTCACCTTTGACCTGCTCTGGTAGCCACCGTATTTATATAGATGTCTGAGTTCAAAGGTACTCACCAATGTGATTCCGTAATTTGCCGAAATGCCTCTTCGCAGCTAGCTTTCATATTCTCTTGATTCTCTGGCACATCATTGGCTGAACATTTGTTGGGGTCGACTTCGTAATTTTCCTCTGGATTGTAAAGTCTTGTCACAAAGTCTCCTGAAAATGACATTAAGGGAAACCAATTCAATAATTCAGCACCGGGGCGGGGTTCTCCGACCCCCCTGCGCCGCCCTGCCTTCTCTCACCGTCAGCAATTTAAGGAGCAAAATTGTTTGAGAACCGCTGCTTCGTGAGAACCTGGACACCAGCGTTTCACCTCCAAGCTAACTGCTCGTGTTATTATGGGCTGGCCACTAGGTGGCACAAGCACAATGCCCCACGCGCTCCTGGCTCGACCTCTCCGTCAAGTCTTTACTCATCTGAGAATTAGAACCAGGCTGTAGCGGGCTGAAATCGGGAGACATTGATTCACACGATGGCATGTCTGCACTCACTCCATGAACCGCGTTCCCCACCCCCCCTCCCCTACAAGGATGATGGGAATAACTGAGAATTCCCAAGGCTAAGGCTGATGGATAATTATTGGGTAAAGGTCTCCAGGCAATTTAGGGCAAAATGGACGAGTGGGGTTACAATATGGCCAAGTTCTAATTGAAGACCACCACAAAACTCAAGGGGGCTGAATGGCCTCGATCTGTTCCTGAAGTTCCCCTCCCTAAAGTCAAGGTGGTTTGGTGAGTCCTGCCGGACGGTTTTTATCCCTTCGTGGGGCGTGAGCACCGCTGGCAATTTTATTGCCCATCCCTAATTGCCCCTTGACCTGAGTGTCTTGCAGAACAACTCCAGAGAGGGAGCAGTTAGGAGTCGACCACATTTGCTTTGGGTCTGGAGTCACATGTAGGCCAGACCGGGTAAGGTGCGGCAGACTTCCCCCAGGGGTACATCGAGCTAGAGTTGGCAACGCTAATTCCAGCCTCCACGAGGTGAAGGTTAGGTCCCCCAGTGATCTTACCAAGTGTTTCTACCAGGTACTTCTGTCCCACCAGCTTCATGTATTCGTCAATGGCCTTGGTGACCAAAGTGTTTTCCCTGAAGAGCACCGAGTGTTTCTCTTCACACCGGTTCACCTCTGCCATTCCCAGTTCAATCAAAAAGTCCTGTAGTGGGAAGGAGAGAAGAAGAGGTTTATCTACAAACACATCTCAGAAAGGAGTTGAATTTGATTCAATCAAGATCCTCTAGACGATGGTATCTGTCAGGTTCCTATGAGAAATAAGTAGCTGTAGTGGCATTTAAGGGTTTTCCAACCCCAATTCCATTCCCGCCTTGTGCTGAGGTACATACTCCAGTTGGTACACCGCTGCAGGCTTCTGGGAGAATCGAGGAACCACAGGTAGGATCTACCCAAATGGGAACAGAGTCCCGTAGCGCACACGCGGTTAGCCCGGTGCTTCCTGCCGCTCGGAGTGCCGAGAAACACCACGTTGTTGAACGGCCATTCGGGTAAATTGGGGGCCTCAGCAGGGAACGTGTGACCGAGGCCGTACTTAGTCCCGTTCTCTGCCCTGAGGAGCTCCGCTCCCGGAATTCCTCAAAATAACATTTGCGATCGAAGGAACCATAATTGATATAATGAGCCATTTGTATTTTCACTGGACCAGCCGTGTGTAGTTAGATATGATCAATCAGGTAATAGAGTTGTCCAATTAATCCCATTCTCCTGCTCTTCCCACATTCTCCCCCCTCTGGATACCGTGTCCTCAGAGGGCATGGTTGGCTACCATTGTCTGCCAATTGATTCTACCTGGCAACGTGCCCCCTGGCACGGCTGACCAGGAAACTCTCTCACTCGTACTGCCTCCCATCGGGAAACATTTACAAGCTGTCAATTGACCTCATTGGCCGCATTACACACTTGGTCCGTGGGACCTGAACCTGGAGCATTTGGCCCGGGGTGGAGACACTACCCACAGTGCCTTGAGAGCCACTTTCTTTGCCCCAAGTACGCCAACAAATTATTTTTCTGACCAAGTATTTGTCCCGTTCCCTTTTGAAATCTCACCGCCCTTTCAGGCAGCGTGGCCCAGGCCGCAACAACTCGCCGCATGAAGAGATTCTCCTCCTCTCTCGCGCCGACCTGTGCGCCCATGTATCGGAGAACTCAGACAATCTGCTCAACAGGGAAGGAGCTCTAACAGCTCTTCTAAGCCATCCATCCCCGACATGAACAGGGCTCGAAGATTCCCGATGGCCCCTACAGCTGGGGACGGTTAGAGGAAGCTGGGGACTGACAAAACAAGGAAGGTGAGGTACTTAGTGACCGTTCTACTCCTTTCGAAGAGTGACAGGGTCAGAGTAACAGAGTAACAGAGTAAGCTGTACCTTGGCTTTTCCAACACTCTGTAGAACATGGACCAAGGCAGAGGCCATCTCCTCCTTCTCTTTCACTTTTAATGCTGGCTCCAGCACGGTGCACAGAGTGGCATAGTTGCAGATGAGGTACTCTGCAAACTCCTTGTAGTGTATCATCGGTAAGACCTTGATGTTCTGGTAACGCAGTCTGATGCGGATGGTGGGCGCCGCCGCCTTTGCCTTGTTCACAGGCGGAACGTTGAGGCTGTGCCACTTCTCCACCAGCTGCCGGCCCATGACCCCAGCGAGAGGGATGGTGACGGAACCAAGGGCACTCATCTCCTTCCGTTTCTTGTCGTCGTCCCGGAAGAGATGCAAGGTGACCTCCTTTGTGGGCGGCAGGTTGCTGAACTCAAAGTGCTCGCCCCAGAAGAGTTCCTCGTTGCTGACCTTGCTGGTTGTGCGAGCGTAGAGGGAGCCGTCGAGATGCAGCTCACAAAAGTATTTCTTCTTGGGGGTCAGGTCCTTGGCTTCATTCACCCAAAGGCTCAGCGCGTTCTCCACCCTCTCACAGTTATCCTGCAAAAACAACCAGTACATCCAAGTGAGTCAAGCAAAATAGTTGGCATCTCTATAGCACCTTTCCCATCCTCTGGATACCCAAAAGCACTTTGAAGTATAGAATCATAGAATTTACAGTGCAGAAGGAAGCCATTCGGCCCATCGAGTCTGCACCGGCTCTTGGAAAGAGCACCCTACCCAAGGTCAACACCTCCACCCCATCCCCATAACCCAGTAACCCCACCCAACACTAAGAGCAATTTTGGACACTAAGGACAATTTATCATGGCCAATCCACCTAACCTGCACATCTTTGGGCTGTGGGAGGAAACCGGAGCACCCGGAGGAAACCCACGCACACACGGGGAGAACGTGCAGACTCCGCACAGACAGTGACCCAAGCCGGGAATCGAACCCGGGACCCTGGAGCTGTGAAGCAACTGTGCTAACCACTGTGCTACCGTGCTGGGGGGAGCACTTTGAGTTCAGCAACCTGCCGCCCACAAAGGAGCACACTATAATAATTAACAGAACAGATACTAGACCAGATGACCCATGCCGGAGTCAAGGCTTCCCTCAGACCTCTCGCTACATCTTCATCCCAGCCTGTCAGTGATGCTTCACTTCGTTCCTTCATGCCCTATGGGCAAGGTCAGCATTTGTTCTCCATCCCTATTTTCCCTTTGTGGATCTGGAAATCGCACGGTCTGGAGTCTGGAAGCCAGACCGGGTAAAGATTCCCTTCCCTATGGGACCTCAGTGAACAAGATGGGGTTTTTATGGTTTCAAGATTTTTAACTGAATTCAAATTTCAGTACCTGCCATCGTGGGATTCGAACCTAGGTCCCCAGAGTATTACCTCTCGCCTTTGGATTACTAATCCAGTGACAACGCCATTACGTCACCACCTCCCCTAATATATATAATTTCTTTATCCCTCGTGTGTTCATCCAGCTTTCTCGGAAATACATCGATGTTCTTAGAATCCCTACAGTGCAGAAGGAGGCCATTCGGCCCATCGAGTCTGCACCTGCCCTCGGAAAGAGCACCCCACCAAGCCCAATCCCCAACCCTATACCTGAAACCCACCTAACCTGCACATCTTTGGATTTGGGAGGAAACCGGAGCACCCGGAGGAAACCCGCGCACACACGGGGAGAACGTGCAGACTCCGCACAGACGGTCACCCGAGGGAGGAATCCAACCCGGCTCCCTGGCACTATGGGGCAGCAGTGCTAACCACTGCGCCACCTTCGCCCCAACCATTCCCCGTGGTAGCGAGTTCCACATTCCCAACACGCTCTGAGTAAGAAGGTTTACTCTAATACCTGATTGGGTTTATTTGTGAATACCTCATATTTATGGTCTCGGGTTTTTGATTTTCCTACGCAAGGGGCAACCTTTTTCTACTATGAAAAAGACAAACTGTAACATCCCATAACAGCCATGCTCCTAATCAATGGCAATCCATCTTTGGAATTTGGACCTTACATTTTACATTGTGGGACAGTAAGTACATACAGGGAGCAGGAGCAGGAGTGGGACATTCAGCCCCTCGAGCCCGTTCCGCTATTCAATACAATCAAGGCTGATCTCACCTCGACCCCAACGCCCTTCCTGCCCATTCTCCATAACCCTTCACCCCATTACTGATTAAAAATCTGCCACTCTCCTCCTTAACTCACTGTCCCGACATCCACCGCACTCGGGGGCACCGAATTGCACAGATTCACCACCTTTGAGAGACGCAATTTATTCTCACCTCTGTTTGAAATCTGCTGTCCCGTATCCTAAAACTATGACCTACCGTTCGAGATTGCCCCACAAGAGGAAACAGCCGCTCCACGTCTACTTTGTCAATACCTTTTATCATCTTATATACCTCAATTAGGTCTCCCCTAATTCTCCTAAACTCAAGAGTATAGGCCTAAACCGCTCAATCTCCCTGCACAAGACAAACCTCTCATCCCTGGAATCAAACTCGTAAATCTCCTCTGATCTGCCTCGAATGCGATTACATCCCTCCTCAAATAAGGGGACCAAAACGCTACACGTTACCCCAGGTGTGGTCTCACCAATGCCTTGTACAGTTGCAGCAACACTTCCCTACTTTTATACTCTATTTCCTCAGCTATGAAGGCCAACATTCCATTTGCCTTCCTTCTTACCTGCTGGGCCGGCCGATGGATAACAAAACAACGCAGACAGGCCAGAAATCAATTCAATGAAACTGTTCTGTTGACATCACCCCATTGGAAATGAATAATGAGTGTCGGAAAAATCTTAAAAATTGGGGACATACAAGGAGCAAGAAAGCAGGCCATTCAGCCCATCAAACACACTTCTTCCACACACTGCCCCAAAAAAACCCTTACGCAAACTCTCGACCAAAGCCCGACCAAAACGAGACTCTGTTTTCTGGGCGTTACTTTGCACCCCCCTTATTTTTAAATTGTGTCCCCTGGCTGGAGTTCCATTTGTGCTACGACAATATGGATAGTTGCAATTGACATCCTGCCCATATCACTCCCACAATGCTGAGCTGATCCAGTATCCTGCACCTACCTTGTTTGGTTGGATGGTGCGAAGGAGATTCTCTATCCACGTGTCTCTCTCTGCAGCAGAAACGCAGCCAAAGCAGCGGCTTCCTCTGGAATTAATCACCTAAAGTACAAAGAGACGGAACCAGTGTGAAACATGGGACCAGGAAAGACTATTATTACTCTGTTAGTAATAATCTGAGCATTATTTATACACTGGAAAGGCACACATTATCATTACATTGTTTGTTGGTGTATTTGTGCAGGAATTTGGGTTTTATATGTGTGGCAGTTAGTAATGGTGAATGCAGTGTGTGTGTAATTTGC
Organism: Scyliorhinus torazame; assembly: GCF_047496885.1. Taxonomy (NCBI): domain Eukaryota; kingdom Metazoa; phylum Chordata; class Chondrichthyes; order Carcharhiniformes; family Scyliorhinidae; genus Scyliorhinus; species Scyliorhinus torazame. The sequence goes on along the minus strand of NC_092733.1, from coordinate 9,540,825 downwards.
ACTGTTAGTGTTGGACGGTGAATGCAGTGTGTGTGTGATTTGCACTGTTAGTGTTGGACAGTGAATGCAGTGTGTGTGTGATTTACACTGTTAGTGTTGGACAGTGAATGCAGTGTGTGTGTGATTTACACTGTTAGTGGTGGACAGTGAATGCAGTGTGTGTGTGATTTACACTGTTAGTGTTGGACAGTGAATGCAGTGTGTGTGTGATTTGCACTGTTAGTGGTGGACAGTGAATGCAGTGTGTGTGTGATTTACACTGTTAGTGGTGGACAGTGAATGCAGTGTGTGTGTGATTTACACTGTTAGTGTTGGACAGTGAATGCAGTGTGTGTGTGATTTGCACTGTTAGTGGTGGACAGTGAATGCAGTGTGTGTGTGATTTACACTGTTAGTGGTGGACAGTGAATGCAGTGTGTGTGTGATTTACACTGTTAGTGTTGGACAGTGAATGCAGTGTGTGTGTGATTTGCACTGTTAGTGGTGGACAGTGAATGCAGTGTGTGTGTGATTTACACTGTTAGTGTTGGACAGTGAATGCAGTGTGTGTGTGATTTACACTGTTAGTGTTGGACAGTGAATGCAGTGTGTGTGTGATTTGCACTGTTAGTGGTGGACAGTGAATGCAGTGTGTGTGATTTACACTGCTAGTGGTGGACAGTGAATGCAGTGTGTGTGTGATTTGCACTGTTAGTGTTGGACAGTGAATGCAGTGTGTGTGTGATTTGCACTGTTAGTGGTGGACAGTGAATGCAGTGTGTGTGTAATTTGCACTGTTAGTGTTGGACAGTGAATGCAGTGTGTGCCTGATTTACACTGCTAGTGGTGGACAGTGAATGCAGTGTGTGTGCAATTTGCACTGTTAGTGTTGGACAGTGAATGCAATGTGTGTGTGATTTGCACTGTTAGTGGTTGACAGTGAATTCAGTGTGTGTGTGATTTGCACTGTTAGTGGTGGACAGTGAATGCAGTGTGTGTGTGATTTGCACTGTTAGTGGTGGACAGTGAATTCAGTGTGTATGTGATTTACACTGTTAGTGTTGGACAGTGAATGCAGTGTGTGTGTGATTTGCACAGTTAGTGGTGGACAGTGAATGCAGTGTGTGTGTGATTTGCACTGTTAGTGGTGGACAGTGAATTCAGTGTGTATGTGATTTACACTGTTAGTGGTGGACAGTGAATTCAGTGTGTGTGTGATGTACACTGTTGGTGTTGGTCAGTGAATGCAGTGTGTGTGTAATTTGCACTGTTAGTGTTGGACAGTGAATGCAGTGTGTGTGTGATTTGCACTGTTAGTGGTGGACAGTGAATTCAGTGTGTGTGTGATTTGCACTGTTAGTGTTGGACAGTGAATGCAGTGTGTGTGTGATTTACACTGTTAGTGTTGGACAGTGAATGCAGTGTGTGTGTAATTTGCACTGTTAGTGTTGGACAGTGAATGCAGTGTGTGTGTGATGTACATGTCATTGGCAAATAGGGTTAAGGAAAATCCCAAGGCTTTTTACACGTACATAAAAAGCAAAAGGGTAGCCAGGGAAAGGGTTGGCCCACTGAAGGATAGGCAAGGGAATCTATGTGTGGAGCCAGAGGAAATGGGCGTGGTACTAAATGAATACTTTGCATCAGTATTCACCAAAGAGAAGGAATTGGTAGATGTTGAGTCTGGAGAAGGGTGTGTAGATAGCCTGGGTCACATTGAGATCCAAAAAGAAGAGGTGTTGGGTGTCTTAAAAAATATTAAAGTAGATAAGTCCCCAGGGCCTGATGGGATCTACCCCAGAATAATGAAGGAGGCTGGAGAGGAAATTGCTGAGGCCTTGACAGAAATCTTTGGATCCTCGCTGTCTTCGGGGGATGTCCCGGAGGACTGGAGAATAGCCAATGTTGTTCCTCTGTTTAAGAAGGGTAGCAAGGATAATCCCGGGAACTACAGGCCGGTGAGCCTTACTTCAGTGGTAGGGAAATTACTGGAGAGAATTCTTCGAGACAGGATCTACTCCCATTTGGAAGCAAATGGACGTATTAGTGAGAGGCAGCACGGTTTTGTGAAGGGGAGGTCGTGTCTCACTAACTTGATAGAGTTTTTTGAGGAGGTCACTAAGATGATTGATGCAGGTAGGGCAGTGGATGTTGTCTATATGGACTTCAGTAAGGCCTTTGACAAGGTCCCTCATGGTAGACTAGTACAAAAGGTGAAGTCACACGGGATCAGGGGTGAGCTGGCAAGGTGGATACAGAACTGGCTAGGCCATAGAAGGCAGAGAGTAGCAATGGAAGGATGCTTTTCTAATTGGAGGGCTGTGACCAGTGGTGTTCCACAGGGATCAGTGCTGGGGCCTTTGCTCTTTGTAGTATATATAAATGATTTGGAGGAAAATGTAACTGGTCTGATTAGTAAGTTTGCAGACGACACAAAGGTTGGTGGAATTGCGGATAGCGATGAGGACTGTCGGAGGATACAGCAGGATATAGATTGTTTGGAGACTTGGGCGGCGAGATGGCAGATGGAGTTTAATCCGGACAAATGTGAGGTAATGCATTTTGGAAGGTCTAATGCAGGTAGGGAATATACGGTGAATGGTAGAACCCTCAAGAGTATTGAAAGTCAAAGAGATCTAGGAGTACAGGTCCACAGGTCACTGAAAGGGGCAACACAGGTGGAGAAGGTAGTCAAGAAGGCATACGGCATGCTTGCCTTCATTGGCCGGGGCATTGAGTATAAGAATTGGCAAGTCATGTTGCAGCTGTATAGAACCTTAGTTAGGCCACACTTGGAGTATAGTGTTCAATTCTGGTCGCCACACTACCAGAAGGATGTGGAGGCTTTAGAGAGGGTGCAGAAGAGATTTACCAGAATGTTGCCTGGTATGGAGGGCATTAGCTATGAGGAGCGGTTGAATAAACTCGGTTTGTTCTCACTGGAACGAAGGAGGTTGAGGGGAGACCTGATAGAGGTATACAAAATTATGAGGGGCATAGACAGAGTGGATAGTCAGAGGCTTTTCCCCAGGGTAGAGGGGTCAATTACTAGGGGGCATAGGTTTAAGGTGAGAGGGGCAAGGTTTAGAGTAGATGTACGAGGCAAGTTTTTTACGCAGAGGGTAGTGGGTGCCTGGAACTCGCTACCGGAGGAGGTGGTGGAAGCAGGGACGATAGTGACATTTAAGGGGCATCTTGACAAATACATGAATAGGATGGGAATAGAGGGATACGGACCCAGGAAGTGTAGAAGATTGTAGTTTAGTCGGGCAGCATGGTCGGCACGGGCTTGGAGGGCCGAAGGGCCTGTTCCTGTGCTGTACATTTCTTTGTTCTTTGTTCTTTGTACACTGTTGGTGTTGGACAGTGAATGCAGTGTGTGTGATGTACACTATTGGTGTTGGACAGTGAACAAACTCTCACTAGTGTACTCTCTGATTGTGTGTGCGTATACACTCGCCACCTCCCTTGAAAATTCCTGCAGCTATGCAAATATCCCGCCACACATTTGCTGAGCGCTTCACTGAATCCTGCCATGGAAATGAGGCAGGCACCACTCACTCGCCTGATCATTCCTCCACACTAACATCAATGCCATTACCTCGAAGCAGTATTTCTCTCCCAGGATGCTACTGTGAAGTGGCCTGATGATAACATTCGTCTCATTGGTCAGATCAAGTGTTTCGATGGGGTTGAAAGAGCCGGTGAGGGACTCGTACGAGACAGCTTTGCTCAACATCTGTATACTGGCCCGGCTAGAACGCAGCAGAGAGAATCGGATTAGAATCGGAGAGAGTAACCGAAGGTCGTTAATTATCATTTTGTAAATCACTGTCCAATGCCGCCCCTGCGGCACCCACCGCTCACAGAAGGCCTAAAGTGCACTGCACCCCCCCCCCCTCCCCCACCTCCTACCCCCCCCCCTTCCCCCCACCCCACACCCACCAAGGGGTAACAGGCTGCAAATGTAGCCATGGCACAGAAACGGACAGTCAGGTCGGAAGACACTCTCCACAGCCCGCTGCCCGGATCTGAAAAAGGCCGCCTTAGCCAGGCCCCAGAATCAGGCCTATGAAGAGGTCCTCCTCCCTCCTCGCCACCGAGCCACCCCCCCCCCCCCCCCATCATCACCCCACCTCCTCCTCATTCCGCACCTGGTGATCAAAGATTAGGAGCGTGGGACCCTACGTTTGAGGAGCTGACCCTCTAAACAGCTAAACAGGGGGCTGCCACCTCAGGCCATCGACATGAAAGTGGAACACGGATCCACCCCCCCCTCCCCTCCCCTCCCCCCCGCCCTTGGCCGCAGAAAGGTCATGGGGGTCGGTGATCCACCTTCACCTGCCGTTGCCATGGCAGCCCCCTATTTCTGTGTCCTGAAAGACCATTGATGGCGCTAACCTGATGCTTTTGTTGACCGGAGATTGTGGTGAATCTGGCTGATTTTGACTTTTCCTCTTCCATCTTTTGATGATCAAGTTCTGGAACAGGAGGGGAGAGAATTATTTCCATGGAGCAGGGACCCGCGAGGCTGTCAGAGGCAGCGACAGCACCCAGCCTTTCCTACTGCACCAATGGCAATGAATTGGTGACTGTTTCATTGCCACTTGCAGGGTGTGGACTTTCAAACCAGGAGCCCCCTGAGGGTGTGAGAGAGGGACAAGAGAGAAGGAGGAATGATTCTTCTCAGAGGTTTGTGAGTCTGTGCAGCTTGGTGAGTGGTGGAGACTGAGGCCGGGATTCTCCGTTGCGAGTCCGCCCCCCCTCCCCCCCCCCCCCCCCCCCACCTCCCGCTGCTGGCGAGGACGGAGAATTGGGCTCTCCGCCAAACCTCCCATTCGCTGCAGTGAAACCGGACAACCGCTGCCGGGAACGGACGGAGAATCTAACAAGGTGTGGGGAGGGGAGGGGAGGGGGGGGGGTGAAGGGATATCGAGGGCGGAAAGGAAAGCGCCGTTGAGGCCACTATCAGGTCTGCCATGATCTGATACAACGGCGAAACAGGCTCGAGGGGGAGGTCGAGAGGCCGACTCCGCAAAATCAACAAACAGGAAAAGAGGGAGAATGAAAGGAAGGAGCGGGAGTAAGAGCGGGAGAAGAGAGGAAGAAGGAATGATAAAGTGAGAGAAAGCCAGAGAGAAAGAGAGTGAATGTCGATATTTGTTGGGGGCCCCAGGAGTTTGCCGAAATTTGCAGGAAGTCCCCGGGGGGTTTGGGAAGGGGGCACAGTAGGAAGGCCGGGATATTGGTTGAATTCTCCCTGTCTAAAGAACTCCTGCTGCTATGGGGGAGAGATTGCGATTCTTTCCAACAGTGTTCAACACCCTGGATCAGTCTCAAGAGTTCTTCTATGTATCAATTATATTTTTAACCATATTCCATTTAGGGTTAGGGTTAGGGGCTGGTTTAGCACAGGGCTAAATCGCTGGCTTTGAAAGCAGACCAAGGCAGGCCAGCAGCACGGTTCAATTCCCGTACCAGCCTCCCCGAACAGGCGCCGGAATGTGGTGACTAGGGGCTTTTCACAGTAACTTCATTTGAAGCCTACTTGTGACAATAAGCCATTTTCATTTCATTATAGGATCACTTTGCTCAGCCCTGAACTCGATCAGCTGGTAAATAGTGAAGTGAGCATGGTGGAGTCGGCATTGCAGTTAAGATTCCCCTTGAAACGCACATCTTAAAATAATGTGTCAATGCCTTGGCTGCTGAGAATCGGAGTCTGATGATGCACTTTTCAACAAACTCCATGACTCACAACGACAATGGAACAGGAAGTGTAGCAATGGCTTCCTGTACAAGCTGCACAACTTAACCAAAAGGCAATACTTGGTAATCGCAAATAAACTTCTCGTTGTAGGAGACTGCGTTACAGAAACGGCTGTCTCACAACACTGAGAATATTAGAGTGACGATTTTAAAGTATCTGAGAGGAAATGCACAATATATATAAATGCATGTGTGACCGTATGTAGGTGCGCTTGCATGCACATTTAGAGACGGGGTAAATCGGAGAGACTGTTTTTGCAGAGTCAGGGAGATTCTGCAGACCTTTCAGAACACTGGCCAGGACCCGAGTCCAGGATTCTCGACGTCATTCCCAGTGCCACCCAATTTCCAGCGGGGAGCATAGGAATGCGAGCAGGGCGTGAGCCTGAATCCTGCACTCCCGACCTAGCCAGCTCCATTGAGAGGGTAGGAATCTCCAAGCCCTCTGCGGGGCAGCACGGTAGCATTGTGGATAGCACAATTGCTACACAGCTCCAGGGTCCCAGGTTCGATCCTGGCTTGGGTCACTGTCTGTGCAGAGTCTGCACATCCTCCCCGTGTCTGCGTGGGTTTCCTCCGGGTGCTCCGGTTTCCTCCCACAGTCCAAAGATGAAAATGAAATGAGATGAAAATCGCTTATTGTCACAAGTAGGCTTCAAATGAAATTACTGTGAAAAGCCCCTAGTCGCCACATTCCGACGCCTGTTCGGGGAGGCTGTTTCGGGAATCGAACCGTGCTGCTGGCCTGCCTTGGTCTGCTTTCAAAGCCAGCGATTTAGCCCTGTGCTAAACAGCCCCTGCAGGTTAGGTGGAGTGGTCATGATAAATTGCCCTTAGTGTCCAAAATTGCCCTTAGTGTAGGGTGGGGTTACTGGGTTATGGGGATAGGGTGGAGGTGTTGACCTTGGATAGGGTGCTCTTTCCAAGAGCTGGTGCAGACTCGATGGGCCGAATGGCCTCCTTCTGCACTGTAAATTCTATGGAAAAAAAACTTCCGCACAGTTGGGGCAACTTCTCAAAGAGTCTCGATTCACGGTCCCTAGGTGGGGTCGTGAACCACAGTCTGAATGAGGGAACCTGTTGTAAGGTAAGTTCAAAAAATCTTACCCATGCATTCATGCAAACCTCTTCCCACCCATCACAATGCCCCCTCATACCCTTCATGCAATCATATGGCACATCAATGCCCATTTAACGGGTACACACACTATACAGAATCCATTAATCCGACAGTAAAAATGTCATAAGTGAAAAAACTCTTAAAAAAAAGTCATTCATTCATAGCTTTCTTCCGAAAAACTTATATTACTACAGCCCTATAAATGTGTCAACCAACCTGCCCTTTGAAATAGAAGAAACGGCAAGCATTTGATACTTCTGAAGCTCTAAGACCTAAGAGAGAAATCTGTCAATCAAATAGCGTTTTCTCTTGAGCGCTCTTCAGAGTCCAGGCATCAATTAGTCAGTTCCAACAGCTGTGCCCAAGGGAAAACAATGCCATTGACAGATATCTTTCTTAGATCTATTTCACAACTGCTCAATATTCATATACACAATATGAAGATATGTCAAATGCCTGCAGTATCTGCCATTGATACTTTAAAGGGCTGGTTGACTGACACTTTTATAGGGCTGTAGCAAAAGGGATTTATCATAAGAAATTTATGAATGAACTGTTTTTTTAAAAAGTGTCTTCATACAGAACATTGTTACAATGGGGCTCATTGGTCCTGCACAGGACATTAAAGTGCCCTAGGGTCAGATGGTATGAGAGGCCATTGGGTGTGGGCGGAGGGCATGGGGTGGCATTGAGAGGGCATGGGGAGTGTGTGGAGGGGGGAGCGGCTGCGAGGGGTGAAGGCGAGAGAGTTGTTTTGTTTTTATTGTAACTGGGACGTAGTCCCACAGCACTGAGGCAAGCCTTTCAAACTCAGCCGTCCCAGTGCCTAGATTCTCTAGGGATGGTCAAACATTTGGTCTGATCCTTACTTTCGAAGCAGAAAACGTTGAAATTAAAAGTGGCATGCCCGAGATGGTTTAGCACAATGGGCTAAATAGCTGGCTTGCAATGCAGAACAAGTCCAGCAGCGCGGGTTCAATTCCCATACTAGCCTCCCCGAACAGGCGCCGGAATGTGGCGACTGGGGGCTTTTCACAGTAACTTCATTGAAGCCTACTTGTGACAATAAGCGATTATAATAATAATAATTATTATTATTAATGTGGCGAAGCAGGAATATCAGGGATTGTTCTCTTCACAAGAGAGAAGGTTGAAAGGAGGTTTAATAGAGGAGTTCCAAATTACATGGTGCCTTTTGTTACGCGTTTCCAGTGTTTCGAGGGTTGGGAAGTGGAGGAAACAAATTTGAGAGAAGTGGTAAAAGAACCAGAGGGGAGCTGATGATGAGAATTTTCACTTTTTTTTTTGACTCAGTGATCTACCCGCGGGATCCCTGCCTGCTTGGCCAATCGGACAACCCCACCCTGCGCTGTCAATAATGAGCGGGGCCTGGATGGGTGAAATGTTGCCGATCGCGGCTCCAGAGGAGCCGCTGGACGGGGCGTCCTCCGGATCCATGTGGAGGTAACGGGCGGAGGAGGCCCGGGCCTGGGGCGGGGAATGCCGTCACTGGAGAGGCAGGTCCAGGGCCACCTGAGCCACATCGCCAGGGAGAGCAACCGGTGCAGACGCGGTGGTCCAAATGGCCTCAAGCTACACTGTAACAATTCTGTGATTCCGGAATGCTTCGCCAGAAAGGGCGGCGGAAGCAGATTCAATAGAAACCTTCAGAAAGAAATTGGAGAAATGCCTGAAAGGGGAACTTTTGCAGGAATTTGGGAAAGAGCGGGGGAATGGGACGAGTTGGATATCCCCCTGTTGAACTGCATGGTTCCATGGTTAAAGAAAAAACAGCCAAAATTAGCAACACAAGACGAACGGAGAACAGGAAAGGCTTTACAGTGTGCTGATGATACAGTATGGAATGGCTAAACAATGATGACTCTTTACCTTAACATTGTTCACTGGGCCTTCACCGCTGCCTCCACTCCTTTCGAATTTCCTCGAGGTGGAGGGACTCTTCTTACCAATGACTGGCTCTGAGGAAATAGAGAGATTGGGTAAAGAGGAGCCTTGTTGCAACGACCTGGCCACTCTTGCCAATAATGTGATTCGATCTGACCTCTCCTTTGGGCATGATTTTCTCCAAAGGCCCGAGGCCATGGGCACGATCTGTAAATCCTCACCAGGCCCATCATCGCTGCGCTCACGAACTCACTTCAATCCTCAGTCCGGCGATCCCTCGATTATCAAAATATTTTCACCCTTTTTTTTCAATTGTCGCCCATCGCCTCACTCCTCCCGCTCTTCCGGTGCTATGAGACATCTACACTGCGCCAAAACTCTGGCCTCTTGCGCACCGCTGATTTCCAACACCCCGTCAAAATCCCGGGCTAACAGGTCGGTTTTGACGTCTTAATGGGGGACGGACCGACGTGAAGAGTCAGCGAGGTTCAGGGATAGAATTCCAGAGCTCGTGGCCAAGGCAGCTGAAGGTACGGCCCCTGCTCGTGGGGAGATTAAACTCCGGGGAGCCCGAGATCAGAACTGAGGGAGCGCAGAGATCTTGGAGGGCTGCGGGGCTGGAGAAGATTACAAAGGAAGGGAGAGGCAAGGCGTGGCGGGTCTTGAGAACGGGTTTGAGAATTTTGAAGGTGCTATAAGGGAGAAGGCCCATCTTCTGGAGCTCATCGTTTAGCGGAAACTGAGCAGCTCCGTCAAATTACACAGAGGCTCATGTCACCAGCTAAACAAACAGGATGCACCTCCAGTGTAATACAACCTCATCTCGCTGAGAGACTGCCCAATGTCTGCAAGTGTTGCATCGCCCAGCAGACATGTCGAGTCACCCAGTGGACATGTTGTGTCAGGCACTCGACTTTAATGCACCAATTGGGACATAGCTGTAACGGAGAAAAGTTAACTTTGTGCACGAAGAACAAAGAAAAGTACAGCACAGGAACAGGCCCTTCGGCCCTCCAAGCCCGTGCCGACCATGCTGCCCGACTAAACTACAATCTTCTACACTTCCTGGGTCCGTATCCCTCTATTCCCATCCTATTCATGTATTTGTCAAGATGCCCCTTAAATGTCACTGTCGTCCCTGCTTCCACCACCTCCTCCGGCAGCGAGTTCCAGGCACCCACTACCCTGTGTGTAAAAACTTGCCTCGTACATCTACTCTAAACCTTGCCCCTCGCACCTTAAACCTATGCCCCCTAGTAATTGACCCCTCTACCCTGGGGAAAAGCCTCTGACTATCCACTCTGTCTATGCCCCTCATAATTTTGTAGACCTCTATCAGGTCGCCCCTCAACCTCCTTCGTTCCAGTGAGAACAAACCGAGTTTATTCAACCGCTCCTCATAGCTAATGCCCTCCATACCAGGCAATATCCTGGTAAATCTCTTCTGCACCCTCTCTAAAACCTCCACATCCTTCTGGTAGTGTGGCGACCAGAAGTGAACACTATACTCCAAGTGTGGCCTAACTAAGGTTCTATACAGCTGCAACATGACTTGCAAATGTTTATACTCAATGCCCGGGCCAATGAAGGCAAGCATGCCGTATGCCTTCTTGACTACCTTCTCCACCTGTGTTGCCCCTTTCAGTGACCTGTGGACCTGTACACCTAGATCTCTCTGACTGTCATTACCCTTGAGGGTTCTACCATTCACTGTATATTCCCTACCTGCATTAGACCTTCCAAAATGCATTACCTCACATTTGTCCAGATTAAACTCCATCTGCCATCTCTCCGCCCAAGTCTCCAAACGATCTAAATCCTGCTGTATCCTCTGACATTCCACCAACCTTTGTGTCGTCCGCAAACTTACTAATCAGACCAGTTACATTTTCCTCCAAATCATTTATATATACTACGAACAGCAAAGGTCCCAGCACTGATCCCTGCGGAACACCACTAGTCACAGCCCTCCAATTAGAAAAGCACCCTTCCATTGCTACTCCTTGCCTTCTATGACCTAGCTGGTGTACATATCTCTTGTTAAATGGTGTCAAACTGAGCTGCCTGACCTCCTGCGTCAGGTGTAATTTCTGACCACAATCCAGCTCCAAGCTAAACACAACAGTGCTTGAGGCCTTCACTGTATTTATTAACTGGACGGAAGCGGTCTATTGCATGGTGGGCCACATGAACTATTACTTAGCACATTATATAAGGTCTCCCTCTTCAGATGGAGAGAAAGACAAATTGTTTACCTCAAAGGGTCGTGAATCACAAGAGGCTGGCGTGCAGGTACAGCCAATAATTAGGAAAGCTAATAAAATGTTATTGTTGATTGTGAGGGGAATTGAATACAAACGGAGGGAGGTTATGCTTCAGTTGTACCAGGCCTTGGTGAGACCACACCTGGAGTAGTGTGCAGAGTATTGGTCTCCTTATGTAAGGAAATGGGTAAAAGTGTTGGAAGCAGTTCAGAGAGGGTTTAGCAGACCAACACCAGGAATGGGCGGGTTGCCTGATGAGGAAAGGTTGGGTTTGTATCCACTGGAGTTTAGCAGAGTGAGAGGTGACTTGGTCGAAACCTTTAAGTTCCTGAGGGGGTGTTGACAGGGTGGGTGTGGGGAGGATGTTTCCTCTTGTGGAAGAATCTAGAATGAGGGGTCACCGTTTAAAAATAAGGGGTCGCCCAGTTCAGATCGAGATGAGGAGAAATTGAGGCGATGAGGAGGAATTCTCTTCCTCAAAAGGCAGAATCTTTGAATATTTTTAAGGCAGAGTCTGATAGATCCTCGACTAGCAGGGGGGGTGAAAGGTTATCAGGGGTTCGGCAGCAATGTGGGGTTGAGGTTACAACCAGAACAACCACAATCTCATTTATTGGTGGACTGGCCTCAGTCTGATTATCATTCTACGTTATAACAGTGACCACATTTCAAAAGTACTTCATTGGGGTATAAAGAGCTTTGGAGCAACTTGAGGTCGAGAAAGGCGCTAGATAAATTCTTTACTGACTCAGCCATGATCAAATTTGTAACTTATCTTCTTTTTTTCATTTTTCACAGCTACGATTGCAAAACTAGCAACCATTCAGAAAAAACTAGCAACCATTCAGAAAAAACAAGACCCCCACTCAGGATGGAAATGGCTCTGCAGGAACTCTTCCCTCGAAAGCTGCCCTTTCGGTCTCACACCAAAGTGACTTGGGGAATGGGGGCACAGTCCAGGGGCTCGGTGACCTGATTGACTGCATCGTGAGTGTGGTATCCCAACCTCAGAGCTGGGGTTTAGATGCCATGCAAAGTCTCCTCAGCCCCACGGTAGCATAGTGGTTAGCACCGTTGCTTCACAGCGCCAGGGTCCCGGGTTCGATTCCCAGGCTTGGGTCACTGTCTGTGCGCAGCCTGCACGTTCTCCCCGTGTCTGCGTGGGTTTCCTCCGGGTGCTCCGGTTTCCTCCCACAAGTCCCGAAAGACGTGCTTGTTAGATGAATTGGACATTCTGAATTCTCCCTCAGTGTACCCGAACAGGCGCCGGAATGTGGCGACTGGGGGCTTTTCACAGTAACTTCATTGCGGTGTTAATGTAAGCCTACTTGTGACAATAATAAACATTATTATTATCAAAGGAGACTTTACTCCCAACTTCTAAGAGGTGTTTCCTGATGCAGCAGCACAACCAGGCAACCCAACCCCACCCCCCGACTCACATCCCCTTCACCCTCACCACATCCTGGCTGATATATGCCCTGCTACGATCAGAAAAGCCGACCAGGTCATTTATTTCATTGCCGATTGTGGGATCCTGCTGCGTAGAGAGCGGCTTTTCACTCTAACCACTCTCTGTGACAGTGAGTTCCACAGTCTCCACACTCTCTAGGGCGGGCACGGTGGCACAGTGGTTAGCACTGCTGCCTCACAGTTCCAGGGACCCGGGTTCGATTCCGGCCTCGGGTGACAGTCTGTGTGGAGTCTGCACGTTCTCCCCGTGTCTGCGTGGGTTTCCTCCGGGTGCTCCGGTTTCCTCCCACAGTCCAGAGATGTGCGGGTAAGGTGGATTGGCCGTGATCAATTGCCCCTTCGTGACCAAAACGTTAGGTGGGGTTACTGGGTTACGGGGATGGGGTGGAGGCGTGGGCTTAAGTAGGGAGCTCTTTCCAAGGGCCGGTGGAGACTCGATGGGCCGAATGGCCTCCTTGTGCACTGTAGGGAGTCTTTGATCCTATGAAAGATGTTTCTCCTGAATTTCTGTTTGATTTCTTGCTGATATTCTTATCTTCATGGTCTCCAGTAAAGCCTTTCCCCAAATGTGGAATGATACCCCCTGAGTCTGCTCTCAAAGCAGAATCACAGAATTGTTAGGGTGCAGAAGGAGGCCATTCTGCCCATCGTTTCTGCACTATCTCTCCAAACGAGCATCAAGACTCCATCCCAGTCCCCTACCTTTTCCCCGTACCCCTGCACATTGTTGCTATTCAAATAATCATCTCATGCCCTCTTAAAAGCCTCGATTGAACCTGCCTCCACCACACTTCCAGGCCGTGCGTTCCAACCACAGCCACCCGCGGTGCAAAGAACATTCTTCTCACGTCACATTTGCTTCTTTTGCAAGTAATCTGTGCCCTCTCGTTCTTCACCCTTTTATGAGTGGGAACAGCTTCTCCCTCTTATAACGGCCCTTCCAGGTGATTCCCTTATTTCCCATTTCTTTTACTTTGCTGTTATCATTTTTGATCCATGGATATTTAATGGACATATACCTTTAAGTCAAGCAGAGGAAGTAAGGAACCCAAAATAGTACACTGTACTGTGAAGACTTAGATTTTCAACAGAAGAACCCAGACTTTATGGCACCCGACAGATCGTAGGGATTCGGTTCGATTGGTTGGCTGGTGGCCAATGGGTTAGCAAAAGACCGTATCCTGCCCGGCGGCAGGCAGTGATTGGGTCATACCAGGTGAGATGTTTTAAGAGATGCCAGGAAGAAAAACAGAACTCTCTTGGACGCCGAGAGAAGAAGCTATGAGTTGCTGTCTCTCTCCCTTTCTCCCAAAAGGTTTCCTGCCTGCTGTTTCTGAATCTGCGGAGAAGACTTGAGATGCGGATGAATCCATAGGGAAATCCATTACAGATGGAAAGCAAGAACCTCCAAGTGAAGGCCTAGACAAAAGTAATCAAACTGGAAGACATCCATCTGAAACAAAGACTTTTATCCTTTTTCTTTTTCTATTATTTTCCTTTCCATCCATGTTTCCTCTCTGTGATTGTCTGTCTTGTGTGTGAGTAGAGGGTGGGGAGAGTTAAAGAGGGAGGGTTAGGAACTAGATAATAGTTAGCCAGTTGTCTTTGCCGCCTATTTAATCATAGTTATTGTTATTAATAAAAGTTGATTGTGTTTAAATTTACAAACCCAGTGACTGTAATTATTGTGCAGTCGAGGGCCAAAGACTTTGGGTATTTTCTAGGAATTAATAGTTAATTTCAATTGTGTTGCGACTCCGGGTCAGGTGGGTCTGGAACTGACCGCGGACTGGTCCAGGGTGTTATAACACTCTCTATTTCGTCCAGCCCCCTTGTGATTTTGAACATCTCCACCAAATCTCCTTTTAACCTTCTTCTCTCCGAGGAGAAGAGTCCCAGCCTCGCCAACCTACCCTCATAACTGATGTTTCTCATCCCGGGAACCATTCTTGTAAACCTCTTCCACGCTCCCCCCAATTTGTTCAACGATGAGTCAGAATACAAGAGGGAGATAAACAACCTAGTGGAGTGGTGCAGCGACAACAATCTCTCCCTCAATGTCAGCAAAACTAAAGAGCTGGCATTGACTTCAGGAAGCGAAGTATCGTACACACGGGGCCGAGGTGGAGATGGTTGAAGCTTCATGTTCCGAGGGGTACACATCACCAACAATCTGTCCTGGTCCACCCACGCCGACACTACGACCAAGAGAAGAATGTTTCCTGTTCTCAATGTACTGCAGGTGTAGGTCAGTGAAAAAGACAGCCAAAGCTGTTTTTCATTGCTTATCTGTACCAGATAACATCTACGACAGCAACAACTTGTATTCGCATGGTGCCTTCAGTGTATTAAAACATCCTGCGACACTTCACAGAGGCGTTGTAACACAAAAAGTAGACACTGGATCACATAAGACAAGTGAGCAAATGCATCCTGAGCACAGTCGTTTAAATAAACATTTTAAAGGGAGGGTGTGAGGGGTTTAGGGAGGGATTTCCAGAGCTCAGAGCTGCAACAGCTTTCATCCTGATGGGCTGGTTAATATACCTCCTTCTGGGGTGGGTTTAATTGTCAATTAATGTGCTAATCCTGCACATTCTTAAAAAATAACAGGGAGATGTGAGTTGCTTGTGTTGGTTCAGAAATCTGGAGAAACCTGATGATGCTGATGGTCTTCTTAGAGACCCCTCACGCGCCATATGGCACAGAAAGAGGCCATTCGGCCCATTGTGGAAACTCTTTGAAAGAGCCAACCAATTCAGTGCCACTCACCCTGCTCTTCCCCCAGAGCCCCGACAAATTTCACCCTCTCAGAGTATGTTAGCCAAATCCCCTTTAAAAGTTGCTATTAAATCTGCTTCCAGGCAATACCTTTCACCATTCAGCTTGTTCGCAGCAACATAATCACATGTGGCTCGATCGTTGGTTGGCACAGCAGCAGAGAGATGATTGGTCAATGTGGCAATGTGCTCTCGGTGTGAAAAGTGGGCCCATTGTTTGGGGTGAGGTAGGCTGACTATTTCAAATTGGTGGCTATTTGGAGTTGGCATGGGTCAGTTGGAGTGGCAAGGGTCAGTTGGAGCTGGCAAGGGTCAGTGGTTTTGCACAGGCCAGTTGGAATCAGCATGGGTCAGTTGGAGTTGACATGGGTCAGTTGGTGTTGGCATGCATCAGTGGTGTTTCATGGGTCAGTTGGTGTTGGTTTTGGTCAGTTGATGTCATGGATCAGTTGGAGTTGACATGGGTCATTGGAGGTGGCAAGGGCAGTGGTTTTGCATGGGCTAGCTGGTGTTGGCATGGGCCAGTTGGTGTTGGCATGGGCCAGTTGGTGTTGACCTGGGTCAGTTGGTGTTGGAATGGGTCAGTTGGTGTTGGAATGGGTCAGTTGGTGTTGGAATGGGTCAGTTGGTGTTGACCTGGGTCAGTTGGTGTTGGAATGGGTCAGTTGGTGTTGACCTGGGTGAGTTGGAGTCGACCTGGGTCAGTTGGTGTTGGAATGGGTCAGTTGGAGTTGACATTGGTCAGTTGGTGTTGACATGAGTCAGTTGGAGTTGACATGGGTCAGTTGGTGTTGGCCTGGGTCAGTTGGAGTTGACATGGGTCAGTTGGAGTTGACCTGGGTCAGTTGGTGTTGACATGTGTCAGTTGGAGTTGACATGGGTCAGTTGGTGTTGACATGTGTCAGTTGGTGTTGACATGGGTCAGTTGGTGTTGACATGGGTCAGTTGGAGTTGACCTGGGTCAGTTGGTGTTGACCTGGGTCAGTTAGAGTTGACATGGGTCAGTTGGTGTTGACATGGGTCAGTTGGAGTTGACATAGGTCTGTTGGTGTTAACCTGGGTCAGTTGGTGTTGACCTGGGTCAGTTGGTGTTGGCATGGGTCAGTTGGAGTTGACATGGGTCAGTTGGTGTTGACATGGGTCAGTTGGAGTTGACATGGGTCAGTTGGAGTTGACATGGGTCAGTTGGAGTTGACATGGGTCAGTTGGTGTTGACCTCGGTCAGTTGGAGTTGACCTGGGTCAGTTGGTGTTGACCTGGGTCAGTTGGAGTTGACATGGGTCAGTTGGTGTTGACATGGGTCAGTTGGTGTTGACATGGGTCAGTTGGAGTTGACCTGGGTCAATTGGTGTTGACCTGGGTCAGTTGGAGTTGACATGGGTCAGTTGGAGTTGACATGGGTCAGTTGGTGTTGACCTCGGTCAGTTGGAGTTGACCTGGGTCAGTTGGTGTTGACCTGGGTCAGTTGGAGTTGACATGGGTCAGTTGGTGTTGACATGGGTCAGTTGGAATTGGCATGGGTCAGTTGGAGTTGGCATGGGTCAGTTAGAGTTGGCATGGGTCAGTTGGTGTTGCCATGTGTCAGTTGGGGTTGACATGGGTCAGTTGGAGTTGGCATGGGTCAGTTAGAGTTGGCATGTGTCAGTTGGGGTTGACATGGGTCAGTTGGTGTTTACCTGGGTCAGTTGGGGTTGACATGGGTCAGTTGGTGTTGACATGGGTCAGTTGGTGTTGGAATGGGTCAGTTGGAGTTGACATGGGTCAGTTGGAGTTGGCATGGGTCAGTTGGAGTTGGCATGGGTCAGTTGGAGTTGACATGGGTCAGTTGGTGTTGGAATGGGTCAGTTGGTGTTGGAATGGGTCAGTTGGTGTTTACCTGGGTCAGTTGGAGTTGGCATGGGTCAATTGGTGTTGGCATGGGTCAGTTAGAGTTGGCATGGGTCAGTTGGTGTTGGCATGGGTCAGTTGGTGATGGCATGGGTCAGTTGGTGTTTACCTGGGTCATTCAGAGTTGGCATGGGTTCGTTGACTGAATGACCCTTTCCGCTTCCCGAGATAAATTACACGAGGTGTAATTCTAGGTGGTGGGAGGATGTTGACGCGGGTGAACATTCGCCCCCAGTCCTAAGATAGACAAGCAGACAGCAGTGTGACTCACCAGAGATCGTATCGCCAAACAGAAAAAAAACCCTCAGCATCTTTCTCATAGAATTCTGCATCTCCATGGTGCTGAGGCAAAGCCTGTCACATCCTGTCGATACTATCACAGAAGTAGCTAAAGAGGTAAAGCACTGGGGGAATGGGAAGTCAGCAGATGGACGGACTGGACTGCCAGTAAATATAAAAATGGGGGATTCACCAGCTTCAGCGACAGTCGCACATTCAGCAATCCCCAGTTCTTACACCACTAGGATCGTATCAAACCACTGGTTACAGAACCTCCACCTCAACAGGGAGGTCAGCAAGGGCTCAGGTGGCAACAGTCCTTGCCTCAGGAAGTAGTTGGGTCCGAGTCCCTCTCCAAGGTCGCGGGTTCGTAATCCAGACTGGCACACCCGCTGCAGCGCTGGAGGGGTGCAGCGCTGTCGGGAGTGCCGTCTTCCGAACGAGACGCGGAACGGGGGGCTCTTCCGGATGGATGTAGAAAATCTGTGAACTATTTCAAAGCAGAGTTCTCCGCGTTTCTCTCATTATTACTTATCCCACAATCAACACTCCTAAAAACACAGATTATCCCCTCATTTAGTTTGTTGCTGTTTATGGGATCCTGCTGTGCGCAAGTTGCCTTGCGCCACAACAGTGGCTGCACTGGAAAAAGTACTTTCATGGTTGTAAAGCAGTTTGCGAGGCCTGCAGGTTGTAACAGTCATGTTGATCACGCATTTCCCTCTCTCCTTTCCCATACGTAGCACACTCAGCCTTCCGGCTGTGTGGATGGAGCTGACGGAGGCACATTGGATCTCTTTGCGTCCTGTGCTCCACAGTGTAAAGAATGCCAGCTCTCTGATCCCAGGCAGGATTGCGGAGCCCGGGAAGTGGGGAGTCGGCAGTTCCACCGTTGGGAGCAGGCGGCCATTTTCAGTTTATTTCCCTCCGGTGCCCGGCTAATTTCCTTCCGCGATCACGGACCGTCTCCGCTTCCACCGCCCTTGAAGGCGTAAAAAAAAATATTCATCATCACGTCACCTCCGTATCTCTCATCAAAACCGTAAATCTGAGTTCCCCGGCCCACGTGCCGTCGCCGGGATGTCCTTTCTGAGGCCCGATGCTCTTAGGAAACACAGTCCCCTGTTTGAAGATGAAAGTGGAGGAATGGTGGGCGGATACCACCTCATGAACAAGTCTAAAAGCCTTTCATCTCAGAAACACGCATCGCACCTCTGTCTCACACTCTGCCACACCGCCCAGCTTTCTTTCTCTGTTATTGTTGCGTGCGTCATAATAACACCAATTCTTCACAAAAGCCAACGCTGGGAGCTTGAGCAAACACCGTTGCTCATGAGTAATGTTGCAACATTATCAGACAGAAGGCCCTCAGTCTGAAGTAAGCCTTCCAAGTTCCTCATTGCTCCACAGGAAGAGGAGAACCCAATGTTGAACTAAAGTTTCTGTAATCGGTGGAACCTAGGTGTGTCTGACTCCCGGTTACCCCAAGTGGCTCAGGGATTCATGTCCACGGTGGTGGACATGAATTGCAGAACCTAAATGAACCAATTTCTCGTCCAGCGCCCGAAGGCCGCTCCGCGGAGGAGGAGCGGTCGGAGGTTGGGACCTGAAAGCGGCTAAGGGCGGAGCTGCAATCCAAGGAGGTAAAGGGAGGAGATGGGTACCTTCCACAACCTCAGGACGTCCCAGGCACTTTGCAGCCAATGAGGTGCTCTCGAAGGGACGTGACTGTCGCAGGGAGCCACTTTGCGCACAGCGAGATCCCACAAGCGGCGATGTGGTAATGACCAGATAGTCTCTTCTTGTGGGGGCGAGCGATAAATATCAGCCAAGACATTCCCCCCCCCCCCCATCCCGAGGCATGTTTCTCACCAGTGGGAGGCGGCCAGCCGGCGAAGTGGGTACCTCTCTGAACCGCTCAGCCAGGGGGTTGAGGGTTCAAGTCTGACTCTGGAGATTTAAGCCCAGACGTCCCGGCTATCACTCCAGTGCTGCACGGAGGGAATGCTGAGCTGCTCTCGCCGTAAAAATATGGTGATTATCACATTGGTGTTAGTGAGATCTTGTTACGACAAATAGCCTGTACTGATCCCTACGTTACAACAACAACCGCACAAAGTGCTTCATTAGTTGTAAAGTTCTTTAGGACAATAGAACCATAGTAAGGTTTACGCTGCAGAACGAGGCCATTCAGCCCATCGTCTCTGCGCCGGCCGCCGCTCATTGTAATGCCCCTATCCAGCCCCTGGTCCGTAGCCTTGCAGGTTCCAGCACTTCAGGCACAGATCCATTAAATGAGTCCAACATTTCAGCCTCAACAGCAATTCAGGCAGCAAATACCCGACACCCGCTGCGTGGAAACATTTTTCCTCGTGTCTCGTCTAATCTTTCTACCAATCACCTTAAACCATGCCCCTTGGTCATTGAACCCCTCCGCTAGACTTTCCTCTCAACCCTGTCTCGGCCCTTCTTAATTTTGTACACCTCAATTAGGTCTTGGCCTACTCTGTTCTCAGGAAAACAACCCCAGCCTACCCAATCTCTCCTCATAGCTGCAATTTTCCAGCCCTGGCAACATTCTTGTAAACCTCCTCGGCACTCTCCCCAGAGCAATTGGGTCTTTCCTGTAATGTGGTGACCAGAACTGTACACAAAACCCCAGTTGTGGCCTAACCAGTGTATTATACAGTTCCAGCATGACATCCCTGCTTTGTATCCCAAACGTCGCCCCAGAGAGGAAAGAATTCCATATGTTCTTTCTCGTCCACTTGTCCTGTCAAGGGCCTGTTGCAATGCACTCCAAAGTCTCTCACTTTCTCAATCCCTCTCAATGTCTTCTCGTTCGTTGACTATTCCCCTGTTTTGTTTGCCCTCCCCAGAAGCATGACCTCGCACTTTTCCGGATTGAATTCCTTCAGCCACCTCTCCACCCACTCAACCAAATCATTGATACAATTCAGGAGTCAACAGATATCCTCTTCGGCTCTCCGCTAAATCTCTAATATCATCCAGTTCCAATGAAAGCTAATCGACCTGAAACATTAACCCAGTTCTCCCTCCACAGGAGCTGCCAGACCCGCTGAGCGTTTCCAACCTTTCCGAACTTCATTTCGCATTTCCAGCATCTGCACCATTTTGCTTTTGTTCCAAGAAAGGAGCAGGTTAGGTTCGGTGGTGGCTAGTGGGGCAGATGAGAGAGCAACAGGTCAATAATTCTATAATCCAAAGATGTGGGCGGCTCGGTAGCACAGTTGATGCACAGCTCCAGGGTCCCAGGTTCGAGTCCCGGCTTGGGTCACTGTCTGTGCGGAGTCTGCGCGTCCTCCCCGTGTCTGCGTGGGTTTCCTCCGGGTGCTCCGGTTTCCTCCCACAGTCCAAAGATAAATTGCCCTTAGTATCCAAACAAAAAGGGTTAGGTGGGGTTACTGGGTTATGGGGATAGGGTGGAGGTGTTGACCTTGGGTAGGGTGCTCTTTCAAAGGCCGGTGCAGACTCGATGGGCCGAATGGCCTCCTTCTGCACTGTAAATTCTATGATGATTCTATGTGCAGGTGAGGTGGGGTTGCGGGGATAGGGCAGGGGGAGTAGGTAGGGTGCTCTTTTGGAGGGTCATAGAATCATAGAATCATAGAAGTTTACAGCATGGAAACAGGCCCTTCGGCCCAACCAGTCCATGCCGCCCAGTTTTTACCATTAAGCTAGTCCCAGTTGCCCGCACTTGGCCCATAACCCTCTATACCCATCTTACCCATGTAACTATCTAAATGCTTTTTAAAAGACACAATTGTACCCGCCTCTACTACTACCTCTGGCAGCCCATTCCAGACACTCACTACCCTCTGAGTGAAGAAATTGCCCCTCTGGGCCCTTCTGAATCTCTCCCCTCTCACCTTAAACCTATGCCCTCTAGTTTTAGACTCCCCTACCTTTGGGAAAAGATGTTGACTATCTACCTTATCTATGCCCCTCATTATTTTATAGACCTCTATAAGATCACCCCTAAGCCTCCTACGCTCCAGGGAAACAAGTCCCAGTCTATCAAGCCTCTCCTTATAACTCAAACCATCAAGTCCCGGCAACATCCTAGTAAATCTTTTCTGCACTCTTTCTAGTTTAATAATATCCTTTCTATAATAGGGTGACCAGAACTGCACACAGTATTCCAAGTGTGGCCGTACCAATGTCTTGTACAACTTCAACAAGACGTCCCAACTCCTGTATTCAATGCTCTGACCAATGAAACCAAGCATGCCGAATGCCTTCTTCACCACCCTGGCCACCTGCGACTCCATCTTCAAGGAGCTATGAACCTGTACTCTTGGATCTCTTTGTTCTATA
The DNA here is from genome assembly GCF_047496885.1 of Scyliorhinus torazame. NCBI lineage: Eukaryota > Metazoa > Chordata > Chondrichthyes > Carcharhiniformes > Scyliorhinidae > Scyliorhinus > Scyliorhinus torazame. The sequence goes on along the minus strand of NC_092733.1, from coordinate 9,519,031 downwards.
ACTCTCCCCAATGCCATACCATTAACTGAGTAGGTCCTGGCCTGATTCGATCTGCCAAAATGCATCACCTCACATTTATCTAAATTAAACTCCATCTGCCATTCGTCGGCCCACTGGCCTAATTGGTCAAGATCCCGTTGCAATCCTAGATAACCTTCTTCACTATCCACTGTGCCACCAATCTTGGTGTCATCTGCAAACTTACTAACCATGCCTCCTAAATTCTCATCCAAATCATTAATATAAATCACAAATAACAGTGGACCCAGCACCGATCCCTGAGGCACACCACTGGTCACAGGCCTCCAGTTTGAAAAACAACCCTCTACAACCACCCTCTGCCTTCTGTCGTCCAGCCAATTTTGAATCCAATTGGCAACCTCACCCTGGAACCCGTGAGCTTTAACCTTCTGCAACAACCTACCATGCGGTACCTTGTCAAAGGCTTTGCTAAAGTCCATGTAGACAACGTCTACTGCACTACCCTCATCTACCTTCTTGGTCACCCCCTCAAAAAACTCTATCAAATTTGTGAGACATGATTTTCCACGCACAAAGCCATGCTGACTGCCCCGAATCAGTCCTTGCCTCTCTAAATGCTTGTAGATCCTGTCTCTCAGAATACCTTCGAGCAACTTACCTACTACAGACGTTAGGCTCACCGGTCTGTAGTTCCCAGGCTTTTCCCTGCTGCCCTTCTTAAACAAGGGCACAACATTCGCCACTCTCCAATCTTCAGACACCTCACCTGTGGCTGCCGATGATTCAAATATCTCTGTTAGGGGACCCGCAATTTCCTCCCTAGCCTCCCACAACATCCTGGGATACATTTCATCAGGTCCCGGGGATTTATCTACCTTGATGCGCTTTAAGACTTCCAGCACCTCCTCCTCTGTAATATGCACACTTCTCAAGACATCACTATATATTTCCCTTAGTTTCCTAACATCCATGCCTTTCTCCACCGTGAATACCGATGAGAAATATTCATTCAGGATCTCACCCAACTCTTGTGGCTCTGCACATAGATGTCCTTGTTGATCCTTAAGAGGCCCTACTCAGTCCCTAGTTACTCTTTTCCCCTTTATGTATCTGTAGAATCTCTTTGGATTCTCCCTTGCATTATTTGCCAAAGCAATTTCATGTCCCCTTTTTGCCCTCCTGATTTCCCTCTTAACTCTATTTCGACAATCTCTATACTCTTCAAGGGATCCACTTGATCCCAGTTGCTTATGTACGTCATATGCCTCCTTCTTCTTTTTGACCAGAGTCTCAATATCTCGAGTCATCCAGGGTTCCCTACTTCTACCAGCCTTGCCCTTCACTCTGAAGGGAATGTGCTTACCCTGCACCCTGGTTAACACATTTTTAAAAGCCTCCCATTTACCAGCCGTCCCTTTGCCTGCCAACAGTCTCCCCCAATCTACCTCTGCAAGTTCCTGTCTGATACCATCAAAATTGGCCTTGCCCCAATTAGGAATTTTAACTCTTGGGCCAGACCTATCAATCTCCATAGCTATCTTAAAACTAATGGAGTTATGGTCACTTGTCCCAAAGTGATCCCTCACTAGCACTTCTGTCACTTGCCCTTCCTTATTTCCCAAGACGAGGTCAAGTTTTGCCCCCTCTCTAGTCGGTCCATTCACATACTGAATGAGAAATTCCTCCTGAATACACTCAACAAATTTCCCTCCATCCAAGCCCCTAATGCTATGGCTGTCCCAGTCAATGTTGGGAAAGTTAAAGTCCCCTACTACTACCACCCTATTATTCTTGCAGCTATCTGTAATCTCCTTACATATTTGGGTCGGTGCAGAGTCGATGGGCCGAATGGCCTCCTTCTGCACTGTAGGAATTCTATGGTTCTATTGTTGTGGGTCTGGAGTCACATGTAGGTCAGACCAGGCATGATTGGCAGATTTCCTTCCCTAAAGGACATTAGTGAACCCGGTGCGTTGTTACAACAATCGCTGAGAGTTTCATGCTCCCCCTTACTGAGCCGAGCTTTATAATTCCAGATTTTATTCCATTGCATCTAAATTCCACCAGCTGTTGTGGTGGGATTTGAGCCCCTAACACCTCGTGCATTGGCCATCTCCCTCCTTCCAATTAGCCACTACCTCGGTCTCTCTCTCTCTCTCTCCCTCTCTCTTTCTCTTCGTCTCCCCCACTTCTCCCTACGTTGCTGCAAGATCTTCAAATATATGCTCAACATTGCGACCGATACGAACACCACCCCTGTCCCCGCAACCTAACAGTTTCACTGCTGCAACAAACTCAGCCGCACAAATTGTCAGACCGATTTGGATTCCGTCTCACAAGTTGTCATTGGAGGACTCGAACTCTGACCTCTGGTCAGTGAGGCACTGCAGATTTGTAATGATTATCTACTTAGTTACCGACTAGATTAGGGTTTAGTGAAATTAATACCTGGCTCATTAAAGAAGTGTTAGGGAGGGAGTTCCCGGCTACAATCTAATCCGAGATTTCCGATTGTGCCAACAGGTTACTGGGGTGAAGCCAGCCAGTCTCAATGCTGTGAGAATGAGAGGGTGGTATAGCATGGGAGGCCATTCGGCCCTTCTAACTTGTGCAGGTGCTCTGAAAGAACTATCCAACTGGTCCAATTCACACTGTGATTTCTCCTGATCAAATGATTTATCCAATTCTCTTTTGAACATTTCTGCTTCGCCTTTGGTACCATTCCAGTAAATCTCTTCCACGGGCTCTCCCCAAGGCCCTGTCAGCCATTGCAGCTTGGTGCTCAGAATCTAACACAATCCTCCTCCAATTGAGGCCCTAGGCATTGTCGTATATGGGGGTAAATTGTCCTGAATGAGGCTGATTTCCCCATTGGGTTGAGGTGCAATGCTAATGGCCAGTGGGTGGAGGGCCTATCTCTTCTCCAGCGACCCAGGACTGGCTTACTTAAGTGCCAGCTTACTGCTCTTTATTCCTTCGCGGGGTGCTGGCTTCGCTTGCAAGGCCGGTGATTGTTGCCCATCCCTAATTGCCCATTATGCCCCGAGTTGGCCGGCGTGGGCTTGAAGAGTGAGTCTCACGTCCCGCTGTAATGACGTTAACCAATACTGCTACCTCAGCTGCGCTGCAAGTGTCCACTTCCTCGGTCGCACTCTTGCCTCTGAGGCCAGAGGGTTGGGGTCCCATTCTCGAAACAGGGCGGCGGGGCTAGTCGGATACAGCATCCACAAATGCAATGGGCTGAATGGCCTCTACCCTATGCTTGTAACATCCAACGATTGAAATCGCACAGACCTTGAGAAGAGAGGTTCCCTCCAGTGCCCTGACCGATATTTATCCCTCAACCAACAGGCCTAAGACAGAAATAATTGCCCACTCATCATGCTGTTGTTGGTGGGAGCTTGCTGTGAACAAATTGGTGTTCCCTCCATTACAACACTTCAAGAAGTATTTAACTGGTCTGTGAAGTGCTTTTGGACATTCTAAGGTCATGAAAGGTGCTACTTTTCCTTTTCCTTCCAACCACAGATTTATAAATGTTAATGGGTTATTGCAGCAACCAATGCTTAATTCATCATCTGTCTTAAACCCCAAAACATCAGTCTTCATAAAACATCCACTAACTTCCTTGGACACAACAAAGATGTTTGCTTGGATCCATTTCCATCCACATCCATTAATTGATGAGGTGAGGTGAGAGAGACTGCCCTCAACACCCAGGCAACATTTGACCAAGTATGGCATCAAGGAGCCCTAGCAAAACTGGAGTCAATGGAAATCAGAGGGGAACTCTCCACTGGTTGGAGTCATACCCGGCACAAAGGAAGGTGGTTGTGGTGGTTGGAGGTCAATCATCTCAGCTCCAGGACATCATTGCAAGAGTTCCTCAGGGTAGTGTCCAAGGCCCAACCATCTTCAGCTGCTTCATCAATGATCTCCCTTCCATCGTAAGGTCAGAAGTGGGGATGTTTGCGGATGACTGCGCAATGTTCAGCACCATCCGTGACTCCTCAGATACTGATGCAGTCCCTGTCCAAATGCAGCAAGACCTGGACAATATCCCGGCCTGGGCTGACAAGTGGCAAGTTACATTTGTGCCACACAAGTGCCAGGCAATGACCATCTCCTACAAGAGAGGATCCAACCACTGCCCCTTGACATTCAATGGCATCACCTTCGCTGAATCCCCCACAATCAACCTGGGGGTTACCATTGATCAGAAACTGAACTGGACCCAGCCATATAAATACTGTGGCTACCAGAGCAGGTCAAAGGCTAGGAATCCTGTGGCGAATAACTAATCTCCTGACCCCCCCAAAGTCTGTACACTATTTACAAGGCCCAAGTCAGGAGTGTGATGGAATACTCCCCACTTGCCTGGATGAGCGCAGCTCCAACAACACTCAAGAAGCTCAACACCACCCAGGACAAAGCAGCCCCGCTTGCTTGGCATCCCATCCACAAACATTCAAACCCTCCACCCCCGATGCACAGGGACAGCCGTGTGCACCATCTACAAGATGAACTGCAGCAACTCATCAAGGTTCGCTAGGCAGCTCCTTCCAAACCCACAATCCTACCATCTAGAAGGACAAGAGCAGCAGATACCTGGGAACCCCACCACCTGGAGGTTCCCCTCCAACTCACTCACCGCCCTGATTGGGAAATATATCGGCCGCTCCTTCACTGTCACTGGGACAAAATCCTGGAGCTCCCTCCCTAACAGCACTGTGGGCGTACCTACACCTCAGGGACTGCAGCGGATTCAAGAAGGCGGCTCACCACCACCTTCTCAAGGGCAATTAGGGATGGGCAATAAATGCTGGACTAACCAGCGACGTCCACATCCCGTAAATTAATATTTTGAACATGGAACACAGAGAATGAAATGAATGGAGTCCCGTTTGTCAGATCACTCCCATCAAGCAAAGCCGATCGGAAATCTGCAGTAAACACAGAACGTGCTGGGAAACAGAAGGTCTGGCAGCATCTGTGGAGAGAGAATTCCCCCCCCTTTAATTGTTGAAATATTTTCACTCTGCAGAGCTGCCAGACCTGGTGAGTTTTTCCAGCTGTTTTCTGGGTTTTATTGCTTTGCAGTAACTGATTTTTGATCTATTGGAAGGTGTTCGGTTTCTGAGAAAATCTCGCTGGAGAAGGTTTCCCCGTACTAAAAGCGTCCCCATTAACAGGCCCCATTTGTGGCTTATTAAGAGGAGTGGAACTTACTCACGATGCAGAATCTCTGTGGACCTCGAAAGTCACTTTCGAGTAATAGGGACGGTTTATTCTGCTGGGTGGGGGCTACATTGGATCTCTTACTACAACTATTTCAGTGGGAGCAAATAAAGTTAACGAACAGAGTGCAAAAAGACCTTTCCGTTTCGACATTACTTCTTTCTTAAGTTCGGCTTAATTGTAGAAAACGCCAAACTCAAGTGGGAGGAGAGATTCTTTTGCAGGCTTTGCTGAACTATGCACTCTGACATTGGTATCGCGTTGTCACTCACCTTGCGGCGCTCCACAGGTTAGCCATCGCTTCAAGCCCATCTTGACCTGTAGCTGTTGCGTTTTTCTTTCTGCCCAGGGCTCACTGTTTGCGCACCGGGAGTCTACAGCCTTCAGGCTGTTGGGCGTCTGTGTCACAACCCCTGATGTCTCACAGAACCTTTCCCAACACCGCCCCTGCCTTCTTTCCGGAGCACCCCCTTCACCCCTCCGCGCACCCTTCCCCCGTGAGCTCCTCTTGAAGTCTTTGCCGCTAACTAAAGTACTGTGAGCCGTCCCTGCGCTGCGCTGTCTCCCACATCACAGAGTGGTGTGTATCGCTTTGATCGTAACTGCCAACCAACTGCGTCGGTCACGTGGCTACGTCGGTCTGATTCAGAGGAAGCATCCAGCCAGAAATCTTAGAACTTTTCTACCTTCTTGACTTCCTGTTTACAGCACCAAGCCTTGCAGCCTGTGAGCTCCCCACCGCCACCCGTACTCACAATGAGGCCTGCCCTCGCTTCTTTAGATTCAAGGTAAGATTTCCTGGCAGCCTGACATCCAAATCCACCAGGAATGCAGCACTCAAGGAGGCCTTTCAGGCCTTCGGGCCTGGCTGGCTCTTGGAAAGAATTCTCAGGGTTAGGAGGGAGGTTAAATCAGATTGGCTGCGAGTGGCCCTCCACCTGCCCCTTCTGAGCTTACGGATGCTGTTGAGTAAACAATCAAGAGTTCTGTTCCTTTCCCAAGACACCTTGGGCAGGATTCCCCCCCCCCCCCCCGCCCGGTGGGTGGGAGAATCACCGGGGCGCCATGCGATTCGCGCCACGCCGCCCCGACCGACCCCCGCACGCGATTCCCCACCCCCCCCCCTAAACCAGCCGCAGTGCGAATCGCGCCGGCCGGCTCGGAGAATCGACGCAAACGGCGAGTGGCGATTCTCCGGCCCAAATGGGCCGAGCGGCCGGCGAAAAAAGTGACATTCCCGCAAGCGCCGTTCTAACCCGCTCACGGGCCGGTGGGACCTGGGGCTTCTAGGGCCGGGAGCAGCCTGTGGGGGGAGTGGGGGGGGGAGGGGGGTTCCAACCCCGGGGAGGCCCTCCGGAGTGGCCTGGTACACGATCTGGACCCACCGATTGGCGGGCCGGCCTCTCTGTCGGCAGGCCTCCTTTGTTCCGCCAACAAACCTGGATTCATGCGCCATTTTGGTGCGGGGCGGCCTGGGGAGGACGGCCACCGCGCGTGCGCTAGTTGGCACTGGCCCAACTGCGCTTGCGTGGGACCCAAGGCGTCGCGTCTTTTACCCGGCGCCGGGATTCTGACACCGCGCTGAGGCCCCGCCCCCGTAAATCACCGGACGCCCCTGCTAGCCTCACGGAGGGAGGACAATAGGGGTCTGGGAACGGGCGCCGACACCGGAGTAAAACACTCCAGGTTTTACTCCAGCGTCGGCACTTCGACTCCCGTTGGGAGAATCCCGCCCCTTTATTTTCCTTGTACACACTCTCTCCCAAACTCTATCACCACACCACACCAAACAAGGGCCACCTGAAGCCCCTTTACATATCAGTGTCAATCATTGGATACTTAACATCAATGAGACATCTAATTGGAATGTTGCTTAACCCATTCCTTAACACTCCTAACTCGTATGCAAGTGTGTAACTAATTTGACGTACAACATGGTTTGAGCTTAATTAGTTTCTGGATCGTATAACCAGAACGTGCATTGCAAATATAATAATATAATAACCTTTTATTGTTATTATATTATTATATATGCAATGCATATATCGAGTCACTGAGACATGGGGGGGGGAAATTGCGCAATCATAGACAACACTGAAGCTCATCATAATGTCATCTGGAGGTTACATCATTGCAGCGACTACGTTAATCAATGTATATCTGTATTTTAATCCTTTGCAGGGGTGAGGTCGCGCTGTGGGATATGCAGGTGGGAAAACAGTAGAACGAATTGTCGCCGAGAATCCGGACTGATTCTATGTTATTCTCTAAGTCTGAATAAAGATTGTAGACTTCCAGTTAACACAAATACTTTATTCAAAGGGTTTGTTCTGTTTCCAGAGCTTAACTAGATATAATACAGTCAAGAGGTATGACCAGTGAAGCTAAGGTAAGCTGCCTATGCTGAGCTGTCTCTGTCTGCTGCTGCTCACTAGCCCTGTGCTTCTGAAAGAGGCGGATCCTCCCTTGGGCTGGACCCTTTATACCCGTCTCTGATGCTGCCCTCTAGTGATGCTGTGGCTGTTACATCTGTGCTTTAGTCCCTGGTGTAAGTGCAGATGTATGTACAGATGTACAGATCACTACAGATTCATTCAAATTTGTCCAAGACGTGAATAAATTATTAAATGAGTTAAACTGCCTCCCGGTCTGCCTCTTGTCTTGAAAAAGCGTCAGGCACTTCCTGCCCGCCAAGTACAGCAATAGTCGTGACCACATTGGCCCGGAACCAAACACAAGACCGACCGTGGTCATGAGGTGCAGTCACAGAAAATCCCCCACAGCACCGTTCCCAGATTCTGCGTCTCGTTGGGGACACGAACACTGTTAACCGCTTCCGAGAGTTAAGGGTTTCTTCCAACAAGCTGAGCTATGCAGTTAACACTGCAAAGGTTCAGATAATACCGACAAGACTGAAACAGGTCATTCGGCCCTACTGGTCTGTGATGGTGTTCAGGCTCCGGGCAAGCCTCGTCCCACCTTCCTCCTTCTCGGCCTATCCCCTCTATTCCTTTCTCCCTTGTTCTTTTATCCAGTTTCCCCTGAAATATATCTGTCATTCACCTCACCCACTCGCCATGGGAGCATGTGCCACATTCTCCCCACTCTCTGGGAGGGGGGTTTCTCTGAACACCGGATTGGATTTTTTGAAAAATTAATTTACAGGATGTGGGCGTCGCTGGTTAGTCCAGCATTTATTGCCCAACCCTAGTTGCCCTTCAGAAGGTGGGGGTGAGCCGCCTTCTTGAACCGACGCAGTCCCTGAGATGTAGGTGTCATGATATTCAGGTGAACATCACAGCACATACATACACACATAATGATGGACAGATCAACGGACCAATCAACACACAAAACACGACAGCCAATCACGGACAAGAGTATACACAGTACAAAGCAGGGAACACGACACTTCCTGGGCACTCGAGCAGGAGAGGGCTCAGGGCACAGACCTCATTGCCAGCCACTCAGAGGTTCACCATGTGCTGAATACCGGAGTTTAATATGTTAATAGTTCATTGAAATAAAACTGTGTTGTACCATTCGCAACCGTGTTGGTTCGTCTGTGTATCAGAGTACCCAACACTTCAGTAGGTACACCCACTGTGCTGTTAGGGAGGGAGTTCCAGGATGTTGTCTCAACGACAGTGATGAACGGCCGATATATTTCCAATTCAGAGTGAGTGACTTGGAGGGGAACCTCCAGGTGGTGGGGTTCCCAGGTATCTGCTGCTCTTGTCCTTCTAGATGGTAGTGGTCGTGGGTTTGGAAGGTGCTGTCTGAGGAACCTTGGTGAGTTACTGCAGTGCATCTTGTAGATGGTACACATGGCTGACGCTGTGCATTGGGGGTGGAGGGAGTGAATGTTTGTGGAATGGGGAGCGATCAAGGGGGCTGCTTTGTCCTGGATGGTGTTGAGCTACTTGAGTGTTGTCGGAGCTGCGCTCATCCAGGCAAGTGGAGAGTATTCCATCACACTCCTGACTTGGGCCTTGTAGATGGTGGGCAGACTTTGGAAGGTCAGGAGCCATAAGAATCCTAGCCTTTGACCTGCCCTGGTAGCCACAGTATTAATATGGCTAGTTCTGTTCAATGGTAAACCCCAGGTTGTTGATTGGGGGGGGGGTTCAGCAATGGCAATGCCATTGAATGTGATGGTGTGATGGTTAGACCCTCTCTTATTGGAGATAGCCATTGCCTGGCCCTTGTGTGGACTGCTTCATTATCTGAGGAGTCGTAAATGGTGCTGAACATTGTGCAGGCATCAGCGAACAATTATCTATTTCCTGAACACAGTAAGAAGTCTGATAAACCAGGTTAAAGTCCAATAGTTTTGTTTCGAATCACTAGCTTTCGGAGCGCTGCTCCTTCCTCAGATGAGCAGTTCCTTCACCTGGGGAAGGAGCTGCGCTCCGAAAGCTAGTGATTCGAAACAAACCTGTTGGACTTTAACCTGCTGCTGTCAGACTTCTGACTGTGCCCACCCCAGTCCAACGCCGGCATCTCCACATGATGCCTATTTCCTGAAGACATTATTAAAACATGTGGCATTTTCCAATGACCATGATGCTGTGATTTAATGTGGGTTGGGAGACAGTGATTACAAATTCATTTAAGACTTGCAACCACAAATGCTTGAGACCTACCCTCTCAAACTCTTACAATCTCAAAGACGTCAATAGTCTCACTCCTCAGCCTTATATTTTCCCGTCAAGTCTTCGTACAGGTTAAACCTTGGCGTCTCGCTCAGAGGAAGTGTCTGCTGTGGGTCACGGGGCAGCTCCTCCATCAGTTACAGCGACCGCCTGCTCCACCTGCTGGCCAACAGTGCAATTTGCATTCCCACCTACCTCCTGCACTGCCAGACACCCACTCGGTCAATCCCATCTCCCCTTCGGAATCCGTGCCGGGATCTAGATCCAGGACCGCTCTCACTGCCGTGGTCAGGGGGCCTCCATCAAAGGGCAAATCACCGGGTGAGATCTAACCGGAATTTGGCAAAGTGCCGGGCTGGCACAGAAGGCTGGCGTGGAGTTCGCCAGTTCCACACACGCCAGTTTCCTCACGGAATCTTGAGCCTCGTTGCCGAAAATAAAGTGAGCGGGTGCGATGTACCGGCACCGTCACTCTAGCGGGGTGGGGCCTCGTAGAGCCGGGAACCGGATCCAAATGGATTGGGATTAATAAGGGGATCGGGGTTTTGGTCATGCCCGGCACTGGAGGGGTTCTGGAGGGGAGTTGTGAGAACAGTATCCAAGGTGGTGAAAGTCCGGGTCAAGCCAAGCTGGGGGCTAGCCCTATTTGGAGTAGCGGACGAGCCGGGAGTGCAGGAGGCGAAAGAGGCCGGCGTCCCTAGTAGCCCGGCGAAGGATCTTGCTAATGTGGAAGGAGGCGAAGCCCCCCAGCCTGGAGGCCTGGATAAATGATATGGCTGGGTTCATAAAGTTGGAGAGGATTAAGTTCGCCTTGAGAGGGTCTGCGCAGGGGTTCTACAGGTGGTGGCAACCGTTCCTGGACTATCTCGCGGAGCGTTAGATTAAGGTCGGACAGCAGCAACCCAGGGGGGGAGGAGGGGGGGGGATATCTTTCTTGGGGGGGGGGGGAGGGAGGGGGGGGAAGGGTTATTTTCTGGGGGGCATTTGAGCAAGAAAATACATGAATGATTCGGAAAACCGATATGTACGGGAGGAATCCAATGTACAAAGTTCTGTATCATATTGACTTGCCATGTTCATGTCTTGCTATGCGAGCTTTCTTTCTTTTGTGTTACGGGGGGGGGGGGGGGGGGGGGGGGGTTTGTTTGCATGGTTGAAAATTTAGATAAAAAATTCTTAATAAACATTTTTTTTTAAATAAGGGGATCAGGGGTTATGGGGAGAAGGCAGGAGAATGGGGATGAGAAAATATCAGCCATGATTGAATGGCGGAGCAGAATCGATGGGCCGAGTGGCCTAATTCTGCTCCTATGTCTTATGGTCTAATGGAGCGCCATCTTTAATGGGTGCCCTGACCAACGCTGCAGTCGAAATGCCACCAGCCCACACCACTGAGGTCTCGGAGGCCCCCAGCGACATTCATCGTTGGCAGCACCCCCCCCCACCCCCCCACTCCCAACCCGACTCCCATCGCTGGCATGCCACCTGCTCAGTGTCCATTCTACCCACCCCCACGCCCATCACACATGTACACACACCCCCCAACGAGGGTCTGCCCCTGGCACTGCCCCCTGGCATAGCCAGGTTAGCACTGCCACATGACGTCACGTCAGCAGGGTACGAATGTTTAGTGAGGGGGGATCATATGGTGGGGGGGGGGGGGGGCCGCTAAGGACGTGGAAATGTATCAACATTTATAAAAAGGATGTTCACGCCCTTTGTGGGTGAGAATCCCATGATGCCGCAGGTCCCTATTCTGTCCGCGCCACCTATTCCGCGGGCGGCAAGTGTGGTCCCGAGATTCCGCCATAGCATCCGGCAGCATGGAAGGAGGCCATTCTGCCCATCCAGCCTGTTCTTGATTTTGATAGAGCTATCAAATTAGTCGCAATCCCCACTGATCTTTCCCGAACCTGCCAAATGTTCCTTTTCAATTATTTATCCAATTTCCATTTGAGTGAAGTTGAATCTGAATCCAATGCCCTGTCAGGCAATGCCTTCCTGATCACAACATCTCACTCCGTAAAGAAACTATTCTCATCTGCTCTCCAGTTCTGCAGAATGTAAATCTGTATTTGCTGCTTACTGACCCAGTACCCGGGGAGAGTTCTCTGGTTACTGACCCAGTACCAGGGGAGAGTTCTCTGGTTACTGACTCTGTACCAGGGGAGAGTTATCTGGTTACTGACCCAGTACCAGGGGAGAGTTCTCTGGTTACTGACCCAGTACCCGGGGAGAGTTCTCTGGTTACTGACTCTGTACCAGGGGAGAGTTATCTGGTTACTGACCCAGTACCAGGGGAGAGTTCTCTGGTTACTGACCCAGTACCCGGGGAGAGTTCTCTGGTTACTGACTCTGTACCAGGGGAGAGTTCTCTGGTTACTGACCCAGTACCAGGGGAGAGTTCTCTGGTTACTGACCCAGTACCAGGGGAGAGTTCTCTGGTTACTGACTCTGTACCAGGGGAGAGTTCTCTGGTTACTGACCCAGTACCAGGGGAGAGTTCTCTGGTTACTGACCCAGTACCAGGGGAGAGTTCTCTGGTTACTGACTCTGTACCAGGGGAGAGTTCTCTGGTTACTGACTCTGTACCAGGGGAGAGTTCTCTGGTTACTGACTCTGTACCAGGGGAGAGTTCTCTGGTTACTGACCCAGTACCAGGGGAGAGTTCTCTGGTTACTGACTCTGTACCAGGGGAGAGTTATCTGGTTACTGACCCAGTACCAGGGGAGAGTTCTCTGGTTACTGACCGAGTACGAGGGGAGAGTTCTCTGGTTACTGACTCTGTACCAGGGGAGAGTTCTCTGATTACTGACCCAGTACGAGGGGAGAGTTCTCTGGTTACTGACTCTGTACCAGGGGAGAGTTCTCTGATTACTGACCCAGTACCAGGGGAGAGTTCTCTGGTTACTGACTCTGTATCAGGGGAGAGTTCTCTGATTACTGACCCAGTACCAGGGGAGAGTTCTCTGGTTACTGACCCAGTACCAGGGGAGAGTTCTCTGGTTACTGACCCAGTACCAGGGGAGAGTTCTCTGGTTACTGACCCAGTACCAGGGGAGAGTTCTCTGGTTACTGACCCAGTACCAGGGGAGAGTTCTCTGGTTACTGACCCAGTACCAGGGGAGAGTTCTCTGGTTACTGACTCTGTACCAGGGGAGAGTTCTCTGGTTACTGACCCAGTACCAGGGGAGAGTTCTCTGGTTACTGACCCAGTACCAGGGGAGAGTACCATCTCGAGAACTCACCCCTCGCACAGATCTCATTCCTTAAAGCTGATTGGTTTGGGAGATACGCTGTTTAGTCAATCCCAGATGCCCCATTGTCCTGGCGCCCCATCGCCCTGGTGCCCCATCGTCCTGGTGCCTCATCACCCTGGTGCCCAGTCGCTCTGGTGCCCTGTCGCCCTGGTGCCCAGTCGCCCTGGTGCCCTGTCGCCCTGGTGCCCTGTCGCCCTGGTGCCCCGTCGCCCTGGTGCCCTGTCGCCCTGGTGCCCTGTCGCCCTGGTGCCCCATCTCCCTGCTGCCCTGTCGCCCTGGTGCCCCGTCGCCATGGTGCCCCATCACCCTGGTGCCCCATCGCCCTGCTGCCCCATCGCCCTGGTGCCCCATCGCCCTGGTGCCCCATCACCCTGGTGCCCCATCGCCCTGCTGCCCCATCGCCCTGGTGCCCCATCGCCCTGGTGCCCTGTCGCCCTGGTGCCCAGTCGCCCTGGTGCCCTGTCGCCCTGGTGCCCTGTCGCCCTGGTGCCCCATCGCCCTGGTGCCCTGTCGCCCTGGTGCCCTGTCGCCCTGGTGCCCCATCTCCCTGCTGCCCTGTCGCCCTGGTGCCCCATCGCCCTGGTGCCCCATCGCCCTGGTGCCCCATCGCCCTGGTGCCCCATCGCCCTGCTGCCCCATCGCCATGGTGCCCCATCACCCTGGTGCCCCATCGCCCTGCTGCCCCATCGCCCTGGTGCCCCATCGCCCTGGTGCCCTGTCGCCCTGGTGCCCAGTCGCCCTGGTGCCCTGTCGCCCTGGTGCCCTGTTGCCCTGGTGCCCCATCGCCCTGGTGCCCTGTCGCCCTGGTGCCCCATCTCCCTGCTGCCCCGTCGCCCTGGTGCCCCGTCGCCCTGGTGCCCCATCTCCCTGCTGCCCCGTCGCCCTGGTGCCCCGTCGCCCTGGTGCCCCATCACCCTGGTGCCCCATCGCCCTGGTGCCCCATCGCCCTGGTGCCCCATCGCCCTGGTGCCCCATCGCCCTGGTGCCCTGTCGCCCTGATGCCCCATCACCCTGGTGCCCTGTCACCCTGGTGCCCCATCACCCTGGTGCCCTGTCACCCTGGTGCCCCATCGCCCTGGTGCCCCATCGCCCTGGTGCCCCATCGCCCTGGTGCCCCGTCGCCCTGGTGCCCCATCGCCCTGGTGCCCTGTCGCCCTGATGCCCCATCACCCTGATGCCCCATCGCCCTGGTGCCCTGTCGCCCTGGTGCCCCATCGCCCTGGTGCCCTGTCACCCTGGTGCCCCGTCGCCCTGGTGCCCCATCACCCTGATGCCCCATCGCCCTGGTGCCCTGTCGCCCTGGTGCCCCATCGCCCTGGTGCCCTGTCACCCTGATGCCCCATCACCCTGATGCCCCATCGCCCTGGTGCCCTGTCGCCCTGGTGCCCCATCACCCTGGTGCCCCGTCGCCCTGGTGACCCGTCGCCCTGGTGCCCTGTCGCCTTGGTGCCCCATCGCCCTGGTGCCCCATCGCCCTGGTGCCCCATCGCCCTGGTGCCCCATCGCCCTGGTGCCCTGTCACCCTGGTGCCCCGTCGCCCTGGTGACCCGTCGCCCTGGTGACCCGTCGCCCTGGTGCCCTGTCGCCTTGGTGCCCCATCGCCCTGGTGCCCCATCGCCTTGGTGCCCCATCACCCTGGTGCCCCATCGCCCTGGTGCCCCATCACCCTGGTGCCCCATCGCCCTGGTGCCCCATCGCTCTGGTGCCCTGTCGCCCTGGTGCCACGTTGCCCTGGTGCCCCATCGCCCTGGTGCCCTGTCGCTCTGATGCCCCATCGCCCTGGTGCCCCATCGCCCTGGTGCCCCGTCACCCTGGTGCCCCATCGCCCTGGTGCCCTGTCGCCCTGATGCCCCATCACCCTGGTGCCCCATCGCCCTGGTGCCCCATCGCCCTGGTGCCCCATCGCCCTGGTGCCCTGTTGCCCTGATGCCCCATCACCCTGGTGCCCCATCACCCTGGTGCCCCATCGCCCTGGTGCCCCATCACCCTGATGCCCCATCGCCCTGGTGCCCTGTCGCCCTGATGCCCCATCACCCTGATGCCCCATCACCCTGGTGCCCCATCGCCCTGGTGTCCCATCGCCCTGGTGCCCCATCGCCCTGGTGCCCTGTCGCCCTGGTGCCCCATTGCCCTGGTGCCCCATTGCCCTGGTGCCCTGTTGCCCCATCACCCTGGTGCCCCATCACCCTGGTGCCCTGTTGCCCTGATGCCCCATCACCCTGGCGCCCTGTCGCCCTGGTGCCCCATCGCCCTGGTGCCCCATCGCCCTGGTGCCCTGTCGCCTTGGTGCCCCATCGCCCTGGTGCCCCATCGCCCTGGTGCCCCATCGCCCTGGTGCCCCATCGCCCTGGTGCCCCATCACCCTGGTGCCCCATCGCCCTGGTGCCCTGTCGCCCTGATGCCCCATCACCCTGATGCCCCATCACCCTGGTGCCCCATCGCCCTGGTGCCCCATCGCCCTGGTGCCCCATCGCTCTGGTGCCCTGTCGCCCTGGTGCCACGTTGCCCTGGTGCCCCATCGCCCTGGTGCCCTGTTGCCCTGATGCCCCATCACCCTGGTGCCCCATCACCCTGGTGCCCCATCGCCCTGGTGTCCCATCGCCCTGGTGCCCCATCGCCCTGGTGCCCTGTCGCCCTGGTGCCCCATTGCCCTGGTGCCCCATTGCCCTGGTGCCCTGTTGCCCCATCACCCTGGTGCCCCATCACCCTGGTGCCCTGTTGCCCTGATGCCCCATCACCCTGGCGCCCTGTCGCCCTGGTGCCCCATCGCCCTGGTGCCCCATCACCCTGGTGCCCTGTCGCCCTGGTGCCCCATTGCCCTGGTGCCCCATCGCCCTGATGCCCCATCACCCTGGTGCCCCATCACCCTGGTGCCCTGTTGCCCTGATGCCCCATCATCCTGATGCCCCATCGCCCTGGTGCCTCTTGGCCTGGTGCCCCATCGCCCTGGTGCCCCATCATCCTGGTGCCCCATCACCCTGGTGCCCCTTGGCCTGGTGCCCCATCGCCCTGGTGCCCCATCATCCTGATGCCCCATCGCCCTGGTGCCTCTTGGCCTGGTGCCCCATCGCCCTGGTGCCCCATCATCCTGGTGCCCCATCACCCTGGTGCCCCTTGGCCTGGTGCCCCATCGCCCTGGTGCCCCATCATCCTGGTGCCCCATCGCCCTGGTGCTCTGTCGCCCTGATGCACCATCACCCTGGTGCCCCATCGCCCTGGTGCCCCATCGCCCTGGTGCCCCATCGCCCTGGTGCCCTGTCGCCCTGGTGCCCCATCACCCTGGTGCCCTGTCGCCCTGGTGCCCCGTTGCCCTGGTGCCGCCATCGCCCTGGTGCCCTGTTGCCCTGATGCCCCATCACCCTGGTGCCCCATCACCCTGGTGCCCTGTTGCCCTGATGCCCCATCACCCTGGTGCCCCATCACCCTGGTGCCCTGTTGCCCTGATGCCCCATCGCCCTGGTGCCCTGTCGCCCTGGTGCCTCTTGGCCTGGTGCCCCATCGCCCTGGTGCCCCATCACCCTGATGCCCCATCGCCCTGGTGCCCTGTCGCCCTGGTGCCTCTTGGCCTGGTGCCCCATCGCCCTGGTGCCCCATCATCCTGGTGCCCCATCACCCTGGTGCCCCTTGGCCTGGTGCCCCATCGCCCTGGTGCCCCATCACCCTGATGCCCCATCGCCCTGGTGCCCCGTTGCCCTGGTGCCGCCATCGCCCTGGTGCCCTGTTGCCCTGATGCCCCATCACCCTGGTGCCCCATCACCCTGGTGCCCCATCGCCCTGGTGCCCTGTTGCCCTGATGCCCCATCACCCTGGTGCCCCATCACCCTGGTGCCCCATCACCCTGGTGCGCTGTTGCCCTGATGCCCCATCACCCTGAGGCCCCATCACCCTGGTGCCCTGTCGCCCTGATGCCCCATCACCCTGGTGCCCCATCGCCCTGGTGCCCCTTGGCCTGGTGCCCCATCGCCCTGGTGCCCCATCGTCCTGGTGCCCCATCACCCTGGTGCCCCATCGCCCTGGTGCCCTGTTGCCCTGATGCCCCATCACCCTGGTGCCCCATCACCCTGGTGCCCTGTTGCCCTGATGCCCCATCGCCCTGGTGCCCTGTTGCCCTGATGCCCTGTCGCCCTGATGCCCCATCACCCTGGTGCCCCATCGCCCTGGTGCCCCATCGCCCTGGTGCCCCATCGCCCTGGTGCCCCATCGCCCTGGTGCCCCATCGCCCTGGTGCCCCTTGGCCTGGTGCCCCATCGCCCTGGTGCCCCATCGCCCTGGTGCCCCATCGCCCTGGTGCCCTGTCGCCCTGATGCCCCATCACCCTGGTGCCCCATCGCCCTGGTGCCCCATCACCCTGGGGCCCTGCTCTCTGCTTTCTGTTAGTTAACCAATCTTGGCCTGGTGCCCCATCGCCCTGGTGCCCCATCATTCTGGTGCCCCATCACCCTGGTGCCCCTTGGCCTGGTGCCCCATCGCCCTGGTGCCCCATCATCCTGATGCCCCATCGCCCTGGTGCCTCTTGGCCTGGTGCCCCATCGCCCTGGTGCCCCATCATCCTGGTGCCCCATCACCCTGGTGCCCCTTGGCCTGGTGCCCCATCGCCCTGGTGCCCCATCATCCTGATGCCCCATCGCCCTGATGCCCCATCACCCTGGTGCCCCATCACCCTGGTGCCCCTTGGCCTGGTGCCCCATCGCCCTGGTGCCCCATCATCCTGATGCCCCATCGCCCTGATGCCCCATCATCCTGATGCCCCATCGCCCTGGTGCCCCATCGCCCTGGTGCCCTGTCGCCCTGATGCACCATCACCCTGGTGCCCCATCGCCCTGGTGCCCCATCGCCCTGGTGCCCTGTCGCCCTGGTGCCCCATCACCCTGGTGCCCTGTCGCCCTGGTGCCCCGTTGCCCTGGTGCCGCCATCGCCCTGGTGCCCTGTTGCCCTGATGCCCCATCACCCTGGTGCCCCATCACCCTGGTGCCCTGTTGCCCTGATGCCCCATCACCCTGGTGCCCCATCGCCCTGGTGCCCTGTCGCCCTGGTGCCCCATCACCCTGGTGCCCCATCGCCCTGGTGCCCCATCGCCCTGGTGCCCCATCGCCCTGGTGCCCCATCGCCCTGGTGCCCCATCACCCTGGTGCCCCATCGCCCTGGTGCCCTGTCGCCCTGATGCCCCATCACCCTGATGCCCCATCACCCTGGTGCCCCATCGCCCTGGTGCCCCATCGCCCTGGTGCCCCATCGCTCTGGTGCCCTGTCGCCCTGGTGCCACGTTGCCCTGGTGCCCCATCGCCCTGGTGCCCTGTTGCCCTGATGCCCCATCACCCTGGTGCCCCATCGCCCTGGTGTCCCATCGCCCTGGTGCCCCATTGCCCTGGTGCCCTGTTGCCCCATCACCCTGGTGCCCCATCACCCTGGTGCCCTGTTGCCCTGATGCCCCATCACCCTGGCGCCCTGTCGCCCTGGTGCCCCATCGCCCTGGTGCCCCATCACCCTGGTGCCCTGTCGCCCTGGTGCCCCATTGCCCTGGTGCCCCATCGCCCTGATGCCCCATCACCCTGGTGCCCCATCACCCTGGTGCCCTGTTGCCCTGATGCCCCATCATCCTGATGCCCCATCGCCCTGGTGCCTCTTGGCCTGGTGCCCCATCGCCCTGGTGCCCCATCATCCTGGTGCCCCATCACCCTGGTGCCCCTTGGCCTGGTGCCCCATCGCCCTGGTGCCCCATCATCCTGATGCCCCATCGCCCTGGTGCCTCTTGGCCTGGTGCCCCATCGCCCTGGTGCCCCATCATCCTGGTGCCCCATCACCCTGGTGCCCCTTGGCCTGGTGCCCCATCGCCCTGGTGCCCCATCATCCTGATGCCCCATCGCCCTGATGCCCCATCACCCTGGTGCCCCATCACCCTGGTGCCCTGTTGCCCTGATGCCCCATCATCCTGATGCCCCATCGCCCTGGTGCCTCTTGGCCTGGTGCCCCATCGCCCTGGTGCCCCATCATCCTGGTGCCCCATCACCCTGGTGCCCCTTGGCCTGGTGCCCCATCGCCCTGGTGCCCCATCATCCTGGTGCCCCATCGCCCTGGTGCCCTGTCGCCCTGATGCACCATCACCCTGGTGCCCCATCGCCCTGGTGCCCCATCGCCCTGGTGCCCTGTCGCCCTGGTGCCCCATCACCCTGGTGCCCTGTCGCCCTGGTGCCCCGTTGCCCTGGTGCCGCCATCGCCCTGGTGCCCTGTTGCCCTGATGCCCCATCACCCTGGTGCCCCATCACCCTGGTGCCCTGTTGCCCTGATGCCCCATCACCCTGGTGCCCCATCACCCTGGTGCCCTGTTGCCCTGATGCCCCATCGCCCTGGTGCCCTGTCGCCCTGGTGCCTCTTGGCCTGGTGCCCCATCGCCCTGGTGCCCCATCACCCTGATGCCCCATCGCCCTGGTGCCCTGTCGCCCTGGTGCCTCTTGGCCTGGTGCCCCATCGCCCTGGTGCCCCATCATCCTGGTGCCCCATCACCCTGGTGCCCCTTGGCCTGGTGCCCCATCGCCCTGGTGCCCCATCACCCTGATGCCCCATCGCCCTGGTGCCCCGTTGCCCTGGTGCCGCCATCGCCCTGGTGCCCTGTTGCCCTGATGCCCCATCACCCTGGTGCCCCATCACCCTGGTGCCCCATCGCCCTGGTGCCCTGTTGCCCTGATGCCCCATCACCCTGGTGCCCCATCACCCTGGTGCCCCATCACCCTGGTGCCCTGTTGCCCTGATGCCCCATCACCCTGAGGCCCCATCACCCTGGTGCCCTGTCGCCCTGATGCCCCATCACCCTGGTGCCCCATCGCCCTGGTGCCCCTTGGCCTGGTGCCCCATCGCCCTGGTGCCCCATCGTCCTGGTGCCCCATCACCCTGGTGCCCCATCGCCCTGGTGCCCTGTTGCCCTGATGCCCCATCACCCTGGTGCCCCATCACCCTGGTGCCCTGTTGCCCTGATGCCCCATCGCCCTGGTGCCCTGTTGCCCTGATGCCCTGTCGCCCTGATGCCCCATCACCCTGGTGCCCTGTCGCCCTGATGCCCCATCACCCTGGTGCCCCATCGCCCTGGTGCCCCATCGCCCTGGTGCCCCATCGCCCTGGTGCCCCATCGCCCTGGTGCCCCATCGCCCTGGTGCCCCTTGGCCTGGTGCCCCATCGCCCTGGTGCCCCATCGCCCTGGTGCCCCATCGCCCTGGTGCCCTGTCGCCCTGATGCCCCATCACCCTGGTGCCCCATCGCCCTGGTGCCCCATCACCCTGGGGCCCTGCTCTCTGCTTTCTGTTAGTTAACCAATCTTGGCCTGGTGCCCCATCGCCCTGGTGCCCCATCATCCTGGTGCCCCATCACCCTGGTGCCCCTTGGCCTGGTGCCCCATCGCCCTGGTGCCCCATCATCCTGATGCCCCATCGCCCTGGTGCCTCTTGGCCTGGTGCCCCATCGCCCTGGTGCCCCATCATCCTGGTGCCCCATCACCCTGGTGCCCCTTGGCCTGGTGCCCCATCGCCCTGGTGCCCCATCATCCTGATGCCCCATCGCCCTGATGCCCCATCACCCTGGTGCCCCATCACCCTGGTGCCCTGTTGCCCTGATGCCCCATCATCCTGATGCCCCATCGCCCTGGTGCCCCATCGCCCTGGTGCCCTGTCGCCCTGATGCACCATCACCCTGGTGCCCCATCGCCCTGGTGCCCCATCGCCCTGGTGCCCTGTCGCCCTGGTGCCCCATCACCCTGGTGCCCTGTCGCCCTGGTGCCCCGTTGCCCTGGTGCCGCCATCGCCCTGGTGCCCTGTTGCCCTGATGCCCCATCACCCTGGTGCCCCATCACCCTGGTGCCCTGTTGCCCTGATGCCCCATCACCCTGGTGCCCCATCGCCCTGGTGCCCTGTCGCCCTGATGCACCATCACCCTGGTGCCCCATCGCCCTGGTGCCCCATCGCCCTGGTGCCCTGTCGCCCTGGTGCCCCATCACCCTGGTGCCCTGTCGCCCTGGTGCCCCGTTGCCCTGGTGCCGCCATCGCCCTGGTGCCCTGTTGCCCTGATGCCCCATCACCCTGGTGCCCCATCACCCTGGTGCCCTGTTGCCCTGATGCCCCATCACCCTGGTGCCCCATCACCCTGGTGCCCTGTTGCCCTGATGCCCCATCGCCCTGGTGCCCTGTCGCCCTGGTGCCTCTTGGCCTGGTGCCCCATCGCCCTGGTGCCCCATCACCCTGATGCCCCATCGCCCTGGTGCCCTGTCGCCCTGGTGCCTCTTGGCCTGGTGCCCCATCGCCCTGGTGCCCCATCATCCTGGTGCCCCATCACCCTGGTGCCCCTTGGCCTGGTGCCCCATCGCCCTGGTGCCCCATCACCCTGATGCCCCATCGCCCTGGTGCCCCGTTGCCCTGGTGCCACCATCGCCCTGGTGCCCTGTTGCCCTGATGCCCCATCACCCTGGTGCCCCATCACCCTGGTGCCCCATCGCCCTGGTGCCCTGTTGCCCTGATGCCCCATCACCCTGGTGCCCCATCACCCTGGTGCCCCATCACCCTGGTGCCCTGTTGCCCTGATGCCCCATCACCCTGAGGCCCCATCACCCTGGTGCCCTGTCGCCCTGATGCCCCATCACCCTGGTGCCCCATCGCCCTGGTGCCCCTTGGCCTGGTGCCCCATCGCCCTGGTGCCCCATCGTCCTGGTGCCCCATCACCCTGGTGCCCCATCGCCCTGGTGCCCTGTTGCCCTGATGCCCCATCACCCTGGTGCCCCATCACCCTGGTGCCCTGTTGCCCTGATGCCCCATCGCCCTGGTGCCCTGTTGCCCTGATGCCCTGTCGCCCTGATGCCCCATCACCCTCGTGCCCTGTCGCCCTGATGCCCCATCACCCTGGTGCCCCATCGCCCTGGTGCCCCATCGCCCTGGTGCCCCATCGCCCTGGTGCCCCATCGCCCTGGTGCCCCATCGCCCTGGTGCCCCTTGGCCTGGTGCCCCATCGCCCTGGTGCCCCATCGCCCTGGTGCCCCATCGCCCTGGTGCCCTGTCGCCCTGATGCCCCATCACCCTGGTGCCCCATCGCCCTGGTGCCCCATCACCCTGGGGCCCTGCTCTCTGCTTTCTGTTAGTTAACCAATCTTGGCCTGGTGCCCCATCGCCCTGGTGCCCCATCATCCTGGTGCCCCATCACCCTGGTGCCCCTTGGCCTGGTGCCCCATCGCCCTGGTGCCCCATCATCCTGATGCCCCATCGCCCTGGTGCCTCTTGGCCTGGTGCCCCATCGCCCTGGTGCCCCATCATCCTGGTGCCCCATCACCCTGGTGCCCCATCATCCTGATGCCCCATCGCCCTGATGCCCCATCACCCTGGTGCCCCATCACCCTGGTGCCCCTTGGCCTGGTGCCCCATCGCCCTGGTGCCCCATCATCCTGATGCCCCATCGCCCTGATGCCCCATCATCCTGATGCCCCATCGCCCTGGTGCCCCATCGCCCTGGTGCCCTGTCGCCCTGATGCACCATCACCCTGGTGCCCCATCGCCCTGGTGCCCCATCGCCCTGGTGCCCTGTCGCCCTGGTGCCCCATCACCCTGGTGCCCTGTCGCCCTGGTGCCCCGTTGCCCTGGTGCCGCCATCGCCCTGGTGCCCTGTTGCCCTGATGCCCCATCACCCTGGTGCCCCATCACCCTGGTGCCCTGTTGCCCTGATGCCCCATCACCCTGGTGCCCCATCGCCCTGGTGCCCTGTCGCCCTGGTGCCCCATCACCCTGGTGCCCCATCGCCCTGGTGCCCCATCGCCCTGGTGCCCCATCGCCCTGGTGCCCCATCACCCTGGTGCCCCATCGCCCTGGTGCCCTGTCGCCCTGATGCCCCATCACCCTGATGCCCCATCACCCTGGTGCCCCATCGCCCTGGTGCCCCATCGCCCTGGTGCCCCATCGCTCTGGTGCCCTGTCGCCCTGGTGCCACGTTGCCCTGGTGCCCCATCGCCCTGGTGCCCTGTTGCCCTGATGCCCCATCACCCTGGTGCCCCATCACCCTGGTGCCCCATCGCCCTGGTGTCCCATCGCCCTGGTGCCCCATCGCCCTGGTGCCCTGTCGCCCTGGTGCCCCATTGCCCTGGTGCCCCATTGCCCTGGTGCCCTGTTGCCCCATCACCCTGATGCCCCATCACCCTGGTGCCCTGTTGCCCTGATGCCCCATCACCCTGGCGCCCTGTCGCCCTGGTGCCCCATCGCCCTGGTGCCCCATCACCCTGGTGCCCTGTCGCCCTGGTGCCCCATCGCCCTGGTGCCCCATCGCCCTGATGCCCCATCACCCTGGTGCCCCTTGGCCTGGTGCCCCATCGCCCTGGTGCCCCATCACCCTGATGCCCCATCGCCCTGGTGCCCCGTTGCCCTGGTGCCGCCATCGCCCTGGTGCCCTGTTGCCCTGATGCCCCATCACCCTGGTGCCCCATCACCCTGGTGCCCCATCGCCCTGGTGCCCTGTTGCCCTGATGCCCCATCACCCTGGTGCCCCATCACCCTGGTGCCCCATCACCCTGGTGCCCTGTTGCCCTGATGCCCCATCACCCTGAGGCCCCATCACCCTGGTGCCCTGTCGCCCTGATGCCCCATCACCCTGGTGCCCCATCGCCCTGGTGCCCCTTGGCCTGGTGCCCCATCGCCCTGGTGCCCCATCGTCCTGGTGCCCCATCACCCTGGTGCCCCATCGCCCTGGTGCCCTGTTGCCCTGATGCCCCATCACCCTGGTGCCCCATCACCCTGGTGCCCTGTTGCCCTGATGCCCCATCGCCCTGGTGCCCTGTTGCCCTGATGCCCTGTCGCCCTGATGCCCCATCACCCTGGTGCCCTGTCGCCCTGATGCCCCATCGCCCTGGTGCCCCATCGCCCTGGTGCCCCATCGCCCTGGTGCCCCATCGCCCTGGTGCCCCATCGCCCTGGTGCCCCTTGGCCTGGTGCCCCATCGCCCTGGTGCCCCATCGCCCTGGTGCCCCATCGCCCTGGTGCCCTGTCGCCCTGATGCCCCATCACCCTGGTGCCCCATCGCCCTGGTGCCCCATCACCCTGGGGCCCTGCTCTCTGCTTTCTGTTAGTTAACCAATCCTCTACCCATGCTACCACTTTACCCTCAATGCCATGCATCTTTAGTTTATGCAGCAACCTTTTGTGTGGCACCTTGTCAAAAGCTTTCTGGAAATCCAGATATACCACATCCATTGGCTTCCCGTTATCTACTGCACTGGTAACGTCCTCAAAAATCTCTACCAAATTAGTCAGACACGACCTACCCTTTATGAACCCATGCTGCGTCTGCCCAATGGGGCAATTTCCCTCCAGGTGCCCCGCTATTTCCTCCTTAATGATAGATTCCAGCATTTTCCTTACAACCGAAGTTAAGCTTACCGGCCTATAATTACCCGCTTTCTGCCGACCTCCTTTTTTAAACAGTGGTGTCACGTTTGCTACTTTCCAATCCTCTGGGACCACCCCAGAGTCTCGTGAATTTTGATAAATTATCACTAGTGCGTTTACAATTTCCCTAGCCATCTCTTTTAACACTCTGGGATGCATCCCATCAGGGCCAGGAAACTTGTCTACCTTTAGCCCCATTAGCTTGCCCAATACTGCCTCCTTAGTGATTACAATCATCTCAAGGTCCTCACCTATCATATCTTTATTTCCATCAGTCACTGGCATGTTATTTGTGTCTTCCACTGTGAAGACTGACCCAAAAAACCTGTTCAGCTCCTCAACCATTTCCCCGTCTCCTATTATTAAATCTCCCTTCTCATCTTCCAAAGGACCAATATTTACCTGAGCCACTCTTTTTTCTCTTTTATATTTGTAGAAGCTTTTACTATCTGCTTTTATGTTCTGAGCCAGTTTACTTTCATAGTCTACCATACTCTTCTTTATAGCTTTTTTAGTAGCTTTCTGTTGTCCCCTAAAGACTTCCCAATCCTCTAGTCTCCCACTAATTTTTGCCACTTTGTGTGTTTTTTCCTTCAATTTGATACTTTCCCTCACCTCCTTAGATATCCACGGTCGATTTTTCCCCTTTCGCCCTGGTGCCCCGTCGCCCTGCTGCCCTGTCGCCTTGGTGCCCTGTCGCCCTGGTGCCCTGTCGCCCTGGTGCTCCATCGCCCTGATGCCCTGTCGCCCTGGTGCCCTGTCGCCCTGGTGCCCCATCGCCCTGATGCCCCATCACCCTGGTGCCCCGTCACCCTGGTGCCCCATCACCCTGGTGCCCCTTCACCCTGGTGCCCCATCGCCCTGGTGCCCCATCACCCTGGTGCCCCATCGCCCTCGTGCCCCATCGCCCTGGTGCCCCATCGCCCTGATGCCCCATCACCCTGGTGCCCCGTCGCCCTGGTGCCCCGTCGCCCTGGTGCCCCGTTGCCCCATCGCCCTGGTGCCCCGTCGCCCTGGTGCCCTGTCACCCTGGTGCCCCGTAGCCTTGGTGCCCCATCGCCCTGGTGCCCCATCGCCCTGGAGCCCTGGTGCCCCGTCGCCCTGGTGCCCTGTCGCCCTGGTGCCCCATCGCCCTGGTGCCCTGTCGCCCTGGTGCCCCGTCGCCCTGGTGCCCTGTCGCCCTGGTGCCCCGTCGCCCTGGTGCCCTGTCGCCCTGGTGCCCTGTCGCCCTGGTGCCCTGTCGCCCTGGTGCCCTGTCGCCCTGGTGCCCCGTTGCCCTGGTGCCCCATCACCCTGGTGCACTGTTGCCCTGGTGCCCCATCACCCTGGTGCCCCATCGCCTGTCGCCTTGGTGCCCTGGTGCCCCATCGCCCTGGTGCCCCATCGCCCTGGTGCCCCATCGCCTGTCGCCCTGGTGCCCTGGTGCCCCGTCGCCCTGGTGCCCTGTCGCCCTGGTGCCCCATCACCCTGGTGCCCCATCGCCTGTCGCCTTGGTGCCCTGGTGCCCCATCGCCCTGGTGCCCCATCGCCCTGGTGCCCCATCGTCTGTCGCCCTGGTGCCCCGTTGCCCCATCGCCCTGGTGCCCCGTCGCCCTGGTGCCCTGTCACCCTGGTGCCCTGTCGCCCTGGTGCCCCGTCGCCCTGGTGCCCTGTCGCCCTGGTGCCCCGTAGCCCTGGTGCCCTGTCGCCCTGGTGCCCTGGTGCCCCGTAGCCCTGGTGCCCCGTCGCCCTGGTGCCCTGTCGCCCTGGTGCCCCGTCGCCCTGGTGCCCCGTCGCCCTGGTGCCCCGTCGCCCTGGTGCCCCGTCGCCCTGGTGCCCCACCGCCCTGGTGCCCCATCGCCCTGGTGCCCTGTCGCCCTGGCTCTAACTTTAGCCACTGGGGGGACATGTTTTGAGTTGAAGGGTGAGTCTCATTAACAAAGTCAGTTGCGAGTAGACGCTGTGCAGCCGTGAACTCTGACCCACAGACAGTTTCCAATCCACCTTTTGAGTCGTTAGACGTGCCAAAGCAAAGAAGGAAACCACCGTACACGAACAGCAAGATCAAACTGAAGTGAGAATGGGTGAAGCAGTGTTTGTCTTCAATGGGTTAACGCTTCCGGTGAAATAGTGATCAAGTGGGACACAAATGAGTTCAAGAGTTGGCGACTAAAACAGACATTCTATCCCAGTCGGCAGTGTTCTGTCTGTGCTTTGATCTCTCGTCTGAGATTTATTCAGATCTGGCTTTAATCTTTAAGACTCTGAGAAAAAGACCGAATCATACAGAACTCACAGCATCAAGGCAGATACAGTACATTCCTGCTCCAGTCCAAGGCACTCAAACTAGAAGCAGCATTTCCCACACCAACAGCATGTATACACACCCACACACAGACACACAGACACACACACACTGACACACACACACACAGACACACACACACACAGACACACACACACTGGCACAGACACACACACACACTGGCACAGACACACTGGCACCCACACACACACACACACAGACACACACACACACACTGACACAGACACACACACACTGGCACAGACATACTGGCACCCACACACACACACACAGACACACACACACAGACACACACACACACACACACAGACACACACACACAGACACACACACACACAGACACACACACACACACAGACACACACACACACACACACACAGACACACACACAGACACACACACAGACACACACACACACACACACAGACACACTGACACAGACACACTGGCACCCACCCACACACACACACAGACACACACACACACACACACACTGGCACAGACACACACACACACTGGCACAGACACACTGGCACCCACACACACACACACAGACACACACACTGACACAGACACACACACACTGGCACAGACATACTGGCATCCACACACCCACACACACACACAGACACACACACACACAGACACACACACACTGACACAGACACACACACACTGGCACAGACACACTGGCACCCACACACCCACACACACACACAGACACACACACACACAGACACACACACACACACAGACACAGACACACACACACTGGCACAGACACACTGGCACCCACACACAGACACACTGGCGCACACACACACACACACAGACACACACACACTGGCATAGACACACACACACACTGACATAGACACACACACACTGACACAGACACACACAGACACACACACACACAGACACACACACACTGACACAGACACACACACACTGGCACAGACACACTGGCACCCACACACAGACACACTGGCACAGACACACACAGACACACTGGCACACACACACAGACACACACACACTGGCACAGACACACTGGCACCCACACACAGACACACTGGCACAGACGCACACACACACTGACACAGACACACACACACTGGCACACACACACACACACTGGCACAGACACACACACACGCTGACACACACACACACAGACACACACACACTGGCACAGACGCACACACACACTGACACACACACACACTGACACACACACACTAGCACAAACACACACACACACAGACACACACTGACACACACACACACACAGACACACACACACTGGCACAGACACACTGACACACACACACATTGGCACACACAGGGAAGAACTGGTCGAGCGAGGGAACCGTGGTTTACTAAAGTAGTCGAAACACTTGTCAAGAGGAAGAAGGAGGCTTATGTAAGGATGAGACATGAAGATTCAGTTAGGTCGCTCGAGAGTTACAAGTTAGCTAGGAAGGACCTGAAGAGCGAGCTAAGAAGAGCCAGGAGGGGGCATGAGAAGTCTTTGGCAGGTAGGATCAAGGATAACCCTAAAGCTTTCTATAGATATGTCAGGAATAAAAGAATGACTAGTGTAAGAGTAGGGCCAGTCAAGGACAGTAGTGGGAAGTTGTGCTTGGAGTCCGAGGAGATAGGAGAGGTCCTAAATGAATATTTTTCATCAGTATTCGCACAGGAAAAAGACAATGTTGTCGAGGAGAATACTGAGATTCAGGCTATTAGATTAGAAGGGCTTGAGGTTCATAAGGAGGAGGTGTTAGCAATTCTGGAAAGTGTGAAAATAGATAAGTCACCTGGGCCGGATGGGATTTATCCTAGGATTCTCTGGGAAGCTAGGGAGGAGATTGCTGAGCCTTTGGCTTTGATCTTTAAGTCATCTTTGTCTACAGGAATAGTGCCAGAAGACTGGAGGATAGCAAATGTTGTCCCCTTGTTCAAGAAGGGGAGTAGAGACAACCCCGGTAACTGTAGACCAGTGAGCTTTACTTCTGTTGTGGGCAAAGTCTTGGAAAGGTTTATAAGAGATAGGATGTATAATCATCTGTAAAGGAATCATTTGATTAGAGACAGTCAACATGGTTTTGTGAAGGGTAGGTCGTGCCTCACAAACCTTCTTAAGTTCTTTGAGCAGGTGACCAAACAGGTGGATGAGGGTAAAGCAGTTGATGTGGTGTATATGGATTTCAGTAAAGCGTTTGATAAGGTTCCCCACGGTAGGCTACTGCAGAAAATACGGAGGCATGGGATTCAGGGTGATTTAGCAGTTTGGATCAGAAATTGGCTAGCTGGAAGAAGACAAAGGGTGGTGGTTGATGGGAAATGTTCAGACTGGAGTCCAGTTGCTAGTGGTGTACCACAAGGATCTGTTTTGGGGCCACTGCAGTTTGTCATTTTTATAAATGACCTGGAGGAGGGCGTAGAAGGATGGGTGAGTAAATTTGCAGATGACACTAAAGTCGGTGGAGTTGTGGACAGTGCTGAAGGATGTTACAAGTTACAGAGGGACATAGATAAGCTGCAGTGCTGGGCTGAGAGGTGGCAAATGGAGTTTAATGCAGAAAAGTGTGAGGTGATTCATTTTGGAAGGAATAACAGGAAGCCAGAGTACTGGGCTAATGGTAAGATTCTTGGTAGTGTGGATGAGCAGCGAGATCTCGGTGTCCATGTACATAGATCCCTGAAAGTTGCCACCCAGGTTGAGAGGGTTGTTAAGAAGGCGTATGGTGTGTTAGCTTTTATTGGTAGAGGGATTGAGTTTCAGAGCCATGAGGTCATGTTGCAGCTGTACAAAACTCTGGTGCGGCCGCATTTGGAGTATTGCGTGCAATTCTGGTCGCAGCATTTTAGGAAGGATGTGGAAGCATTGGAAAGGGTGCAGAGGAGATTTACCAGAATGTTGCCTGGTATGGAGGGAAGATCTTATGAGGAAAGGCTGAGGGACTTGAGGCTGTTTTCGTTAGACAGAAGAAGGTTAAGAGGTGACTTAATTGAGGCATACAAGATGATCAGAGGATTGGATAGGGTGGACAGTGAGAGTCTTTTTCCTCGGATGGTGATGTCTAGCATGAGGGGACATAATTTTAAATTGAGGGGAGACAGATATGGGACAGATGTCAGAGGTAAGTTCTTTACGCAGAGAGTAGTAAGGGTGTGGAATGCCCTGCCTGCAACAGTAGTGGACTCACCAACACTAAAGGCATTCAAATGGTCACTGGATAGACATATGGACGATAAGGGAATAGTGTAGATGGGCTTTCGAGTGGTTTCACAGGTCGGCGCAACATCGAGGGCCGAAGGGCCTGTACTGCGCTGTAATGTTCTATGTTCACACAGACATTTACACACTCACACACTCTCTCTCACACACATATACTCACACTCACACAGGCACTCACACACAAACACCCACCCACACTGCTAACACACATACACTAACACACAGACAGACACTCACACACACCCATATACATGCACACACATAAAGTCACACACGCACTCATGCACACACAGTCATACAGACAGACACACACACAAATACACACTGACAGATGACTCACAGACTCTAAGCCGAGGTTGCTAGCCCCGGGTGGATGGGCGGGGGGGGGGGGGGGTCAGACCCTTGGTGGTTCGGGCATCTGGAGGAGAAAGTTTTTGTTCTTTTCCTCAGTCCATAATGTGTTTCCCAGGATTGATCACTTTGTCCCACCGCTGGTGACAGGGGTGAAGAAGTCTGAGTACTGGGCGGTGGGCATTTCTGACCATGCCCCACATTGGGTGAACATGGACTTGGAGGTAGGCCGGGGAGGGCATCGCAAGGGGTGGCGGTTAGATGTAGGTCTGTTGGCGGGCCTGGGGTTCTGTGCGAGGATCTCAGGGCCTATCCAGGATTACATTGTAAACAATGACAATGGGGAGGTCTCACCCTCGATACGACGGAAGGCGAAAGGGGGGGGGTTTGAGATCACCTCACAAAGGCAGATTTCTCAATGGGGTGGAAGATAGATGTGATCAGTGTTCGAGGCACACACTCATACAAACACACACCACACCACACACACCGTACACACACTCATACACACACACACACACACTCACACACACACACACTCACACACACACACCACACACACACACACACCACCCACCACACACACACACACCACACACACTCCACACACACCCCACAACCACACACCACCCACACCCCC